>NC_056747.1:128741293-129041293 GCF_019279795.1 Protopterus annectens | reverse complement strand
ATTATCACCCCTTTCATTAGGAGCAATGTTCCTGCTAACTGCCACATCAATAGCAACACCCTAAGTACGCACTCAGTGGTGAGAGACCTGGGCACACAGGTTGAAAGCAATCTTACCTTTGATCACTATCTCTCCACAGTGGAGGGAGTGAAGTGGAATGGCCTTCCATATTGCTCATCTCATAAGTAAGGGTACTGCCTCCAGAAAAAAAAAAGTTATAACCTCCATGTACTCTTCCCTCATCAGGCCAATAACTGAGTACAATGCCCCTTTTGGTATGTATCTTTCCAAGCACCTGCAGCAAATGGAAAAAAAACACAAAGGTCCTCACAAGAAAAATTCAAGGTCTTCAGCAGCTATTTTATGTGGATCATCTGAAATCACTGTCACTTTATTAGGTTTCATGCAGACTACTCAGAGGCAATCTCTGCCTTGCATATAAGGCAATCTCTGACCCTGCTTTATTAGAAATGCTGCATATCCATAAACCAAATGGTTTACTGGTTACTCACTCTAAAGACCTTAACCTGGTATATGACATTACTAGAACCTGGTGGAGGAACAATTTGTCTCCCAGAGGTTACCACACCTTTGGAAAAGACTCCCCACTTCATGTCAAACAGATCATCTCATTGGCCCTCTTCAAACGCAATCTGGATAATTGGATGGGTAGCCATAAATTCACCCTGGGGGTTCAACATGTGCCCCTCTTAGACACTGGCATTATGTGCTGATCGTGGAAGTAAGGTTAGAACTTGGCTAGGCTTGTAAGGGCCCTGGGGCCATTAGCCTAGTAACTTCCTATGATCCTGTGATCTAACCCTTTCCAAAAAGCCATCAATAAAGCCAAGGCCCTGGTACAGTGAGCCCTGACCCTGCCTGGAATAGTTTTGTTATAGTTACTATAACAAAAGATAATAGCCATAGACAAACATTTGTCCATTCTTACCTTCACAAAAAATTAACAATTGATCCAAAGATCTGAAAGATTTATTTCTGTCAAGATAATAGCCGAGTTGTCTGTGGACACCCAAAGTATGCAATATCCTTTCTCCATCATTTTTAGATTTGGGAAAGATAACAGGGAGATGTATAGTTTGGCTTAAAGTATTAGATACCATTTTAAGCATAAAAGAAGGATTAGTTCTCAAAGAAACCCTGTCTCTGTGGAAAATAAAATAAAATAGGATTGACTCACCATAAGATCACTCTGCAACTCAGATACCCTTCTTGCAGAGGTAGGGCAATCACTAAAACTGTTTTCCATGTTAAGAACATCAAGTCACCCAGGTTAACTGGTTCAAATGGAGCAAGTGTTTGCTTATCTAACACAAGATTAAGATCCCAAGGAGAGGCCACCGGTTTACTTGGAGGCCTCTTCTATAAAACCCATTTCAAGATATTTTGATATGAGACTGATTTGAAAGAGGAGAATCCTTGGGCAGACATGTTGAAATGGATAAATGAACCTTGACAGAAAGGCCATAAAATAGTAACTCACACAAATATTGTAAAATAGAGAACAACTAGTAACCAGAAAAAGTGCACCACAGTCTGACACAAAAGCCATAACAAGTAATCAAAAAAGTGTCATAGTCAGCAGAAGCAAGCAGTTGATTCAAGCACGAAATACAAGGTTTAAATACTTTAATAAAATATTAAAAATAAAGTTGAGTCTTCATTCATTCAAGAATTTCATCAGCACTAGTCTCACATTAATCAGTTTCTGTTTAAATAGGTCACTCACACAATTGGTGCACATCATTGGATTGGTTCCAAAGAGTAATTACTAACTGTTATTCATTAACTATCCAACATGCAGTGTAAAAAGTGAGGTATAATGTAGTCTAAAGTAAAATAGTGTAAATAGTTGACCTCCTACATATAGAACTATATATAAAAAAAACAGAAAAATCAATCTGATCCACAATAAAGTCGAAAAATATGAAACAAACAGTGTATGATTTTTAAAAAAAACAAAACAAATTCAGGTGCTCACAAATATATAATGTGCAGTAGAAGAAACTAAATAATTTAAAGCATATATTTCTTCACAAGAAAAAGCTGCACTAAACATTTCTTATACTTCCATACTTAATCAGATTATGAGCCTAACCATTCAAATTTTTGAAAATCAAAATTGCAGAAGTATATACTTATTTCTTATACTTATCAATTAATTTTCCATCCTTATGAGAAAAGATTGGATTTAACTATTTAGCAGCAATGGGGTCAACTAAAGCTATAGCTGTTGGGTCAGGTTTGGGAGTGGTGTATAAAAAAATTAAAAAGACTGGGAAGCTTTATATATCCTATATGCCTTTTTTGGGGGCAGCTGGCTGACTATCAGAAAATTGCAAGTATTAACACACACACACACACACACACACACACACACACACACACACACACACACACACAATCTAAAGCAGACAGAATAGGAGGTATGCCTGTAGGTTCTGGAAGTTCCTGTTTTAAAAGCTCACAGTATTTTCTCAGGGACTGAAAATCCTCAGTGTTGTCCAACTGAAAATGCTGGCACATTCTAGCAATAGTCTTAGAGAATCAAAAACTCTGCTCTCTTCTGAATCCAAATTAGAAATCTGAGGTGACAACCCTGTATTTGTCCCTTCATCTTCTTATTCAGATTCAGAGTCTTAAATCTCTTCAGAAAAAGAGGTAGCCCTATTTCTTTTACCAGAAACTCCTATACATGAAGTATCAATAGCCCGAATTAAACCCTGAGATAGACCCAGTAAACTACTCCTGTGTAAGGAAACTTGAGAAGGTGTAGATAATGCTTAGGTTTCTGCTTCTTTTTGACAGGAAAAATGAGGCCAACCATGCTACTTGTGATGTCCCTCGTTTGGGCCAGTGATCAAGGATCCTCAATCCTCACCACTGACACCAGTGGGAAATGTTTGCTGAGAAAAATAATAGACACACACAGTATTTTCAGATGCAGCTATCTGCACCAAGTACAATTTCCCTTTAGAGCACAAAGGGAATGCACACTCCAATCCTGGGGCTGGAGTTCCTCTCCAGACCCCAAATATGACTTCATGTTGACCACCTCAGAGTTGGGTCCTCAGCAGGGTGTTCCAACCCGTCCTCCACAATCCTCTGTGTGAAATCAGTGCTGTGTCTCTGTTCCAAGTAGCTGACACACACACTCTGAGATTTGATTTTCAAACACACACACACACACACACACACACACACACACACACACACACACACACACACGGGAAAGGCTGCTACAGATTTATCCACTATACCACCTTCACCCAGACTATAAGGTAGATACTGCCACCAGAACACCCAAAGCCAGTTAGTCTAAGGCTATTACCATGACACTTAATTATACTTAGTAAAATTAATATTTATACAAATGGTAGTGTTTCCAAGCAAGAAGGCTTGCAGGAATGTGAAGCCACAGTGCCACTAAATAAATGCAAGTGCTGTCAAAGGTTAAAATATTTTCTAAAAGAATAGCCACAATGAAAGGTTTAGATATATTTAATAAAAAATAAAAAAACACAATACTGAATATCTATTCACAATAAACATCAGAGCTTCAATTCACAAGAAATGTAAAAATAACACAGATGGAAAGATTCAGTCAGATACAAAAAATTATTTAACTAATCACACTATATTTTCTTAACTAACTGAAGAATTACTGTTCCTTCCTTACTTGCTAGTGCAAGGCAAGATGAAATGGATGAGTGTCTTTGTTGTCAGTTCCAATAACAGAGTGCTGAGTGCTACTGATACATCTCTCACTAGTATCTAAATACAATTTCAGTGCTGGCTACAGGATGATGTCACATATGGTCACCTGACTCTTTGGTTCCCACACTACCCTCTCACTAGATACAGAGCCAGGATTTGGCATGGATGTGTCACAAGACACACACAGAATTTTAGCTAAAGGCTTAATACAGCATCTGAAAGCTCTAAAACAATTCCAACACTTCTAACCTTCCTGCAGAAAGGCTTTTCATAGACATTGGGTCTCTGGCTGCATTCAGAACTGTGAGATAGATTCTTTATGGCTTAAATTAAGTCATTTAATTTCAGGCTATTTTTCATCTAAACAAATCAGTTTGGTATTCAAGTGACATATAATTCTTTACAACATTCCAGCTAGCTATGCTGGCATATGTTACATGTGCATTGCCCTACTTCCCCTAGCACAGCTGGCACTCCCTCACATCATTGCATCTCTATCCCCTTTGAAAACTCAAGCTAGCTTCTCAAGTGACCCTGGAGAAACATTGCATGAGAGAAATGGGCCTGTCTGGGAACACATTAACCCATGCCCTGTGTTGAGATCCCATCTGCATGGGCATTACTGATCCCCACTACAATAATGCACTGTCATGTCATATGCCTGCAACCTTAGGCTACATCTTAATAACTTGGCATTTTGCTAGCTGGCTCAGTGTAACCACGTTAAGGGATGTGTGGTCTATAACCACAGTGAATTTCCTTCCATACAAATAGGGCTGAAGTTTTTGCACTGCCAATACTATGGCTAGAAATTCTTTTTCTACAGTTGGATAAAATGCCTCCCTGTGTTGGAGTCTATGGCTGACATATACAACAAGGTGCTCTTCTCCCTCTGAGGACACCTGGCTGAGTACAGCACCCATCCCACGGTTTGAGGAATCCACCTGCACAACAAATTCTTTGCTGTAATCTGGACTGTATCACAGGGGGGATCCTCCCAAAGCCCCTTTAAGCTTTTGGAATGCCTGCTTGCAGGCTGGGTCCACACACCTTTATCTGGCCTGGGTTTCCTCATCAGGTCTGTGAGAGGAGCAGCTATTGCACTATAATTAGGAACAAACTTTCTTTAGCACCCTGCTGTCCCCAAAAATACCCTCACCTGCTTTTTGATAATATAGGCAGGCCATGCCTGATTAGCTTCAACTTTGTCAGGTTCTGGACTGATGTTACTACTCTCTACTTTATGTCCCAGGTAGGAGACCTCTGCCATATCCATCTGACACTTACTGGGCTTGATGGTCAACCCTGCTCTTTGAAGTCTGCCCAGGACCTCCTTGACATGCTGAAGGTGCTCTTGCCAGGAATGGATGTAGATGACAGTTTTGTCCAGGTATGAAAAGGCATAATTTCCTGCTCCTGCTAGAATATGATCTATCAGCCTCTGGAAGGTCCCTGTGGCATTTTTCATCCCAAAGGGCATCTTTGTGAACTCGCATAATCTGAAAGTTGCCACAAAGAATGGAGCTCTGTCTAGTGGTGGGAGTCAAGGGCACCTGCCATTAGCCTTTGGTCAAATCAAGAGTGTTCAGACACTTAGCCCCACCTAGTTGCTCTAAGGTTCCATCTGTCCTAGGCATGGGGTAAGCATCTGACTCTGAGTGTCTATTTAGTTTTCTGTAGTGCAAACAGAACCTGGTGCTGCCATCCTTCTTTGGTGCCAGCACCACTGGGGAGATCCAGGGACTGCTCGACTCCTGGATTACTCCTAGTTCCAAACTTTCCTGTATATCCTCCCTCAGAGTCTGTCGGACTCACTCAAGAATCCTGTAAGGGGCCTGCTTGATAGGTCTTTGGAGTCCTGTATCTTCATGGTGCTGCACCAGGTGGGTGCACCCAGGTTTCCCAGTGAACATGTCCCCAAACTCCTGTAACACTGCTTGGATTTCTCGAACCTGGGTAGGGGATAGCCACTGGGACACTGCTATTGCTTCCACTGAGGTGTCAGTCCAAGCCTCACTGAGGAGATCAGTCCCCAGATCCCCCTCAGATTTCTCCTGCCAGCCACTGCAAATACTCAGCACAAGGGTCTCCCCATCATTGTAAGGCTTCATCATGTTAACATGGTACAGTTTGTGCCCCTGCCTCCTGTCTAGCAGGGTTACCATGTAGTTAACATCACTGATCTTCCTTACCACTTTGAAAGGTTCCTCCCAAGCTGTCTGCAGCTTATTGTGTCTGACAAGAATGAGAACCATTACCCGTTGCCCTACAGCATACTCTTGGCCTTGGGTATTCCTGTCATACCAGACCTTTTTCTGCTGCTGGGCTCCTGCCAGTTTCTCCTGGGCCAAGCCCATGAGCTCCCTAAGCCTGGTCCTTTGGTTTATGGCATATGCCACAACAGACTCTTTGTGGGATTCTCATTCACCCTCCCACTCATCTCAAATCAAATCTAGAGGTCCCCTCACCCTATGCCCATACAGCAACTCAAACGGTGAAAAACCTGTGGATTTCTGGGGTACCTCTCTGTATGCAAACAGCAGATGGGGAAAATATTTATCCCACTTTCTCTTAAACTGGTATGCAAATGCCCTTATCATGATCTTCAGTGTTGACTTTAACCTCTCCATACAACCATTAGTCTGGAGATGGTTGGAGGTGATCTTTAGGTGCTTCACTCGACAGTGCTCCCACAGACAAGCCAGTAGGTCTAACATGAAATTGGCACCTCTGTCAGTCAGTATTTCTCTTGGGAAACCTACCCTGCTCAAAATGTCTAACAAATCTCTAACAAAGCATTTGCCATCATCTCTGCCTTGATGGAGGACATAGCCACTGCCTCAGGGAATCTAGTAGCATAATCTACTACCAATGGGATATATTTCTTCCCTGTGGAACTTGGGGTACTCAGAGACTCCACAATACCCATAGCTACCCTCTGAAATGGCTCCTCACAGGCAAAGGCATCAAAGGAGCCTTGACCTAGTCCCCTGCCTTGCCTACTTTTTGACATTGCTTACATGTTCTGCAATACCCTGTTACATTCTCTTGCAATCCCAGGCCAATAAAAGTTCTGCAATAATACATCTCTTTGTATGCTTTATGCCCATATGACCTGCAAAAGGAATGTTATGGAATACAGCTACAAGTGCCAGACAGTAGGCTCTGGGCACTACCAACTGCTGTATTACCTCACCCTCTAGACCTCCTTCAGGGTTCCACTCTCTGTGCAGTAACTCTTTGTTCCAGTATACAGACTCCCGTTTTCCTTAAGAATCAGGTGCCTCCTTAGCTACCTCCCTCAAGCTTGTAGTGTAGGGTCTGAGAGCTGAGCCTGTCTCAACTTTACTTTTATGACCCTTCCCAGTTCCCATTCCACAGGAAGTCTGGTATCTCCTGACAGTGGTACCTCACTGTCAGCCTGTTTACTACCACTCACCTCTGCCTTTGCAGTCACCCTGTCCAAGGGAACATCAGTACATATCAGCAGCTGTGACACCTTCAGGCTCACTGCTACAGGGTAGCTCCCCCGTGAAATAGCCACATCATCAGCCCACCTTCATGTGTGAGGTCTGTCTGGATTTCCCCCAGGCTACCAGATCCACATGTCTGTCTCCAAGCCTGACTGTGTGTAAGTGCATGCACACAAGGTATTGCATTATCAAAATCATTCCCTATCAAGGTATCTGCAGGGATATCTTCAAACACACCAACTTGTTTGCTTTCTTTTCCATCCCTCAGTAAAGGTGAGCAATAGCCAAAGGTATTTGGAATGTGGTCCCTCCTAAAGCTCTGACTGGAGTGTTCTGCCCAAGCAAGTACTGCTCCTCTTTAATCAATCCAGGCTTCACAATGGTTATGCCAGAGGCTGTGTCTCTCTTAGCAGTATCCTGTTTTCCATCCACTAAGATATTATACAAATTCCGGTGATTGTTTGGTACCCCTGTTGTCTCCAGGGCAACTTACCACTGGAATACTGTTATTCCCACTTGCTGGCTCCTGCACCTTTTGCTCCCCACCTTGCTTCAATGGACATTTGTATGCTACATGGCCCCTCTGGTTATATTTAAAAAATCTAAACCTTGATCCTGGCCATGTACCTGAACTAGTGGCTTCCCCTTTTACTGGTGAACTATGTTAAAATATATACATTTCTGCAGTTACAACAATGCACACATGTATATTTCTTTTCTGGCTAGCAGGACCCACCGTTGATACATTTTCACACAAGCAGCTTTACAAATACATGTTTAACACAATAATCTATACAAATCAGTTTGATATTCAAATGACATATAATTATTTACAAAACTCCAGCTAGCTATGCTGACATATGTTACACAGGCACTGCCCTACTCCCTCTGGCACAGTTGGCACTATCTCACATCATCACATTACTAATGGCAACAGCAGAATCTGTAGGGATGGGCACAGCATACTGACACAACATGGAAGCCTTCCTTGTTCATTCTCCCAGAACCAACAAAAATGGTTCTCCCTTGCACAGTGAGTAGACCCCAACAGCTGCAGAGGCTTTGACTAACCTCAGGTTCATAGTGACTGTAAGTGCTATACCAAAATTATCCAGAATAAAAGATGAGTGGTCAGAGGTACAACAAATGGCCACAGGAGAAGCATCTACCTGTGGCTGAGGCCTGCTGTATTGGCAAAAGCTGTTTGCTTAACTTTTTCTTTTGTGGCTAGAAGAAGGACCTACCATGAGATTGGTAGTTTATTCCATGGTCAAGCCAAAAATGATGCCTCTTTCAAAAGCAGGTAAAATGCTGGTAAAAACTACAAGCCTTTACAAGTCATTTTTTTACAGAAAACCACAATAAAAAACATATTAAAACACTTTGCCAGTCACAGAAAAGTAAAATAAACACAATTTCACTGCAGAAAAATGTTTTTCAGTTGCTTTACACAAATTTTAAACTGACAGGAATAAAAAGAGAGCTCCAGTTTAATAGTATGATAGTGTCATGGCAGTCCACAAAACACCTAGCTTTAAAATAACTTTCCTGTAGTGGAATATGATAAAACACAAAAAAAATATTTAGAAAGTGGCAGGTTTTCCCCAAAGGGAACTTATCTGCCCAGAAAAGGAATAGCACCAAGCCAGCAATTGATCAGGAATGTACTTTTTGGTAGAAGTAAAGCTCTGAAGGGTTTGGCACCCCAATTTGTTTTTTATTCAGCTCAGCTCAAGCTGACTAACAGTTTGGGCATGTGGTGGGTACCCTGAAGCTTTGGAAGGTGGCCAGCTGTTATATTCTTGCAGGATATAACCTATATAGCTAAGGCTACTGCAGCAGTGATCTATATGATTGTGAGGATGCCAGCCCAGCTATCTGGAATTTTGTAAATAATCAGATGTCATTTGTGAATAGTAATATGATCCATAGGGTTGTCTTACAAATGTAAGAGAGCTATATGTTATGTGGATATGAAACTACTAGTGCAGAAGTGTGTGTTGAACTGTACGTTATGCACTGAGCTTCAAGATTGTAACCACAGTATACCCTACTGGAAAAAAAACTGAAATTTATATAAACTATATTAATAGCAGACGTTGGAACATACAGAGTTAATCTGCAAAACTTCAGGAAAATAAGTTAAAAGTGTTTAATGATGTACTATAAAAAAGTTAGTTTCAGTGCAGCAAGCAGACACAATGTCTAAAGCTAGAGGTTTTCATATTGTCTGGAAACAGAAATACTTACTAGGTTTCAAATGTAAAAGTGTTAATAGTTTTACGACTTCCAGTTCTAGCAAACTTCTGAGTGATTAACATTTCTCTGTGAAAAATACTTAATTATGTTGGTATCTGTTTAGCCTGAGAACTAGGGGCAGGTGACAAATAGTGATGGCATCCAGCTGACCCAGCAGTAATGTTTTGATATTAATTTAAGAACTCTCTCAGAGAAATACTGTGCATTTTGTATCTTGTCTTGGAACTAGAAACATCCCACTCATCAGCACTTCTGCCTTTGTCTTGCTAATAGTAAGTAATCAGGGTACAGTGATTTCTCTTAGATACAGATAGGAATATAGAAAAGATTAGTTTAGATGTTTTCTGTATTTGAGACTGTCCTGCAATGTTGTCTTAAAATACTTCCTGTGTTTCTGAACTCCGTATTCACTTTGTTGAGTTATTGAGTATTGTCTTGTTCTTTTATTATTTATTATTAAATATATTTAAACCTTTTAACTGTGGCTGGTTTGTTTAAAGATATTTAAGCTCTTAGAGTACTTGCATATGTATATGGGGACACTGTATAGGCCACTCCTAAATAGCCTTCAAGTCTTGGTCACACTTACCATTTGGATAATAGTAACTTTACACAGTAAGATTGGTCACACTTTGGGAAGAGCCTTAAAGTAGCTGATAAGAGGTTCTTGTGGCAGTGCTAACTACCTTATGGTCTGGGCAGAAGGGGGCATAGCTAGTAAACCTGTAGCAGCTTTTCTCAGTTGTGTGCTTCTGTATAGATCAAATCTCAAAGTGTGCATGTGTGTCAGTTACTTGGGCAGGGACATGAAACACTGGTTGGGCAGAAAGAGTGCTGGGAGGACTTGGCTTTGAACCCTGGCTAAGGACTCAGCTGTATAGCTGTGCCAGTGGGGAGTCTTACTGGGGATCTGGAAAAAGAGGGAGAAACCAGCCCCAGACTGACTGTGATCTCTGTGTGCTCTTAAGGGAAATTGTACTTTACTGTGTGTGCACTTGTCATCATCCCAGTGTACACGTCCCTCACTGGTGCTAGTGGTGAGGACTGAGGCTCCTTGATTACTGGGCCAGTGCAGGGGCATCACAATTATGAACATGTTATACTGACCTGAAGGCAGTCAGTCAGCCACTACAATGATTTAAATGTACAATAAATATGTGTAAATAAATTTCTGTTTTAAAGATTTAAAAATGCAAGAAAAATGGATATGCTTAATTATTTAATGATGGCTAGGACACAGGAATATTATAATGCAACAAACAATTCTCTTGATGGAGAGCATTCTGTATGCATCTCACCATGAGCTATGAAAGCAGAAAGCTAAAAAGTAACAGCTACAAGGCATTAATATCAGAGATAAGGTTGTCTCTAGGTGCAGTTTTGTTTCTTTCCAAAGGTGTGATAATACAAATTGTGCTAACAGTAATGGTCAAGCAGAAAACAGGAGAGAGTTGTAAGAGTGCAAGTGATATGCTTTGCTGAGCAAGTTTCTCTTAAAGTGTTGCAGATGGCCTGAACTGCTACTGTATATTTGTAAATCAAACCAAACTTTTTATAGTACTGATCTATTGACAAAGTACAGACATACCCAATTTGGCTTTCCCATTTGCAGTGTGATATGATTTGAAAGAGTAGGCCAAATCTATGAGGTACCCAACCTGATTAAGGAATGGTGTGGCACTGACTTGCCTCTTAGTAGATTAGTCTGACTGACTGACCGATAAATTCATTTATTCAGCAGTACTTTCACTTGTCAAATTGGAGCCCAATTGCTTAATTGATGGAAATCCTTTGCAGGCAACTTAAGAATTATTTCATTTGGTACATCCACAAAAGCAGGGTCATGGTAAATCCTGGCATGATAATTTAAAGGATCATCACAAAGGATGTCTGAAGAATGTAAGACAACTAGACACCTCTGTCAATCTGTAGCCCATGCATAATGGAACGTTTTTCCACATGCTGATAGGAATAAATGGAATGTCTTACAATAACTGTAACTGGAACCGGCATCTCACTATAGTGCGGAATGGAAAGATTTCCATTCCTGCACTGTAGTGCGATCTCGGAGTTGGTATATTAAAGTTACAGGGGGTATGGGGAGTGGAGCCCCCCATGGGGGGTGCAGGGGTGTGGAGCCCCCCTGCTAGCAGTTGAAAGGGAATTTTATGTTCCTTTTTCATGTTTTTTTTCCAATATTGAGATTTTGGGGCTCGGTGATGTGGTGTCGGCCATGTGATTGTTGGTGTTGTGAGCTTTCTATCTTGTCAGGTAGATCCATATATATATATATATATATATATATATATATATATGTATATATATGGTTTACCTTTACTTAGTAGAATGGCAAAAGATCGACATGCACATTATCAACAGTACGTCTGCAAAAGTACAATACATTGAGAAACAAATTGTGCAAATTGCATTTAATTAACTGGGTAATGTAAATTGCACAATTACGATTCGCACAAATGCATGCGATTAAAAGCAGTGTTGCACTATAAAGGACATATATCCGGTACACTAACCTAATCTGAGATAGATTTGTATATCTCCATAGCGTAGCTGACAGAGTTGGAAATTTTATCAAGTGACTCTAACAAAATGCAGGTAAATAGCAGAAGTAAATTAGTAAATACGTACACAGGGTATAACGCAACAGTATGTCATGTATATTATTACAGGCTGATGAAGCAGGTATGGTGGATTATACACCGGGAATAATTAATGCTGTGTATTTAACCTCTACTACACAAAAAAGAAGGACGCTGTTGGTACTAGATGGTTATCAATATTATCTGGAAAAGACTGTAAATTACAAGCAATATTGGTGCTGCATACGAAAAAATAAAGAAAGATGTAAAGGCAGGTGTGTTACAGAAAGAGAATGTGATGGATACAAGTTGTTAAAAAGCACTGAGCACTATCATGCCTCTCATGTACTTAAAACAGAAATATTCAGAGTTCGCAACCAACTGAAATGACAAGTAGAACACTCTATAGAAGACCCATGCAAGGTGGTTTCTGAAGTGCTAGCCACTACCTCATTGCATGTCATTAATGAATTACCTAACACCAAAGCATTAAAACAGACTATTACCAGACATAGTTTTAAACAGAAAGCAGCCACATTTAAAGCAATGCACTCTTTGAGGGATTTGAGTCCTGACATGTTACCGATTAAGAATGGTTCCTTTATTGTGCAGCATAACAGCGATAGTGAGAGTGCTAGTCACTTAGTAGTCATAACTACCATAGACAGCATAGCAGTGATAGTGAGAGTGCTAGTCACTTAGTAGTCATAACTATCATAGACAGCATAGCAGTGATAGTGAGAGTGCTAGTCACTTAGTAGTCATAACTACCTTAGACAGCATAGCAGTGATAGTGAGAGTGCTAGTCACTTAGTAGTCATAACTACCATAGACAGCATAGCAGTGATAGTGAGAGTGCTAGTCACTTAGTAGTCATAACTACCATAGACAGCATAGCAGTGATAGTGAGAGTGCTAGTCACTTAGTAGTCATAACTACCTTAGACAGCATAGCAGTGATAGTGAGAGTGCTAGTCACTTAGTAGTCATAACTACCTTAGACAACATAGCAGTGATAGTGAGAGTGCTAGTCACTTAGTAGTCATAACTACCTTAGACAGCATAGCAGTGATAGTGAGAGTGCTAGTCACTTAGTAGTCATAACTACCTTAGACAGCATAGCAGTGATAGTGAGAGTGCTAGTCACTTAGTAGTCATAACTACCATAGACAGCATAGCAGTGATAGAGAGTGCTAGTCACTTAGTAGTCATAACTACCATAGACAGCATAGCAGTGATAGTGAGAGTGCTAGTCACTTAGTAGTCATAACTACCTTAGACAGCATAGCAGTGATAGTGAGAGTGCTAGTCACTTAGTAGTCATAACTACCTTAGATAACTTGAGAATGCATTGTAGTTCTGAATACATAATGGCAGATGGCACATTTCTGATAAGCACCTTGGAATGTCACCAAGTATACTGTATACACTGTGCGTTGGATAATACAAATAGTCGGAAAGTTGAAACAGTGGTGTATGGCATTTTGCCTAACAAATCTGAGCAGTGTTATGATACGTTTTGGACTATTGTTTTGGAGTTATACATGTGTAATGATCTGCAGTTGTTGCCAAATGTGGTCCTCACTGATTTTGAATGGGCACCTTTAAATTGTATCAAATGGCATTTAAGCAGGTCTGCTGCAAAGGGTTGCTGGTTTCATTTCTGCCAGATTGTCTGGCATCAGATTCAGAAAGTACATTTAGCCATTGAATTTGGCAGTAATGTTGCTTCTGCTATGGTTTACAAGGAAATACCAGCGCTAGCATTTATTTCCCCAGAAGACATAACATGCACTTTTGCCGAAATTGAGACAGATATGCCAGAGAATGGAAAGCCACTATGTAATTTTTTCAAAGAGAATTACATTTTAGGTTGCCCACATAGATATGGAATGCATGGAACAACTTCTGAAAGATTGCCACCAATATTTGAAATAGCCTTCTGGAATCGGTATGACACATACAATGGGCTATCCCCGTAGTCAAAATGCCATTGAAGGATGGCATAGAAGGCTACTTAGTTTAATGGGAAAGAAACAGTTGTACTTATCAGATGTGTTACATGCCATCCAGTTGGAGCAAAACCATGTAGATGATCTACGGAGCTGTGTTTACCATCGTCCCCTAAACGGAAACGACTGATGGATAAGGAAACTTCTTTTGAAAGACTGTTATGTAACAGGGCTGAATTTATGGCACGGGGATTTGTGAAGTTAATTGCACAACACTGTTCCTTTTAAACACAGTGCTCTGATTCAAGTGATTTGTAAAGTTTTTTGACTCATTGCATTATAAACGTATACAACATATCTGGAGGTTGAATGGTTGTTACATAGATGTGATTGCACTTTCATTATCCTGTTTAAACTGCCGAAGTGACATTCATTTAACGTACTTGTTACGGAATCACGCTGTTCTGTACAGTACTTTTGTCTTACAGTGGCAGGTGTCTGGGATCAGTTATGTATCACTATATGCACTGGATTTATGTGGTGTACAGGGAAGTTCAAAATATGTCATAAAAGGATTTTCCACTATCCTGTTAAAAACAGCTACTCGACTAAATGATTTTCAAATATTCAAAGGTAAACCTATATATATATATATATATATATATATATATATATATATATATATATATATGAGTCATGTTGGACTTTCGGAAGACTAAAAGTCTCATGGATATTCAGTAACTTGAAATACCTGGATGCTTTCCAAATATTGTATACTATATTGTCTTTTTGTGTGTTTAACTGCTTGATTTTAAGAGACAAGAACAAGATCATCTGCAATCTGCTATATATAAAACATTGTTCTTCATACTTCTTTCATGCAACTTCTGCTAGAAAAAGAACGTAACACAAACTGTAAAGCCACAGTCGGCTTAAGATGCATCAGCTGTTCAATAGACTTCTCTTCTTATTGCATTTTTACCTTGCTCTCTCTGTCTCTGCCTCTCGTCTTCTTCCCCTTGTAGTTTTAAGACACACTTGGTAATTTTACTGTACTTCTACGTATTGGCTTTATGATATAGCTGATTTATTATGCTCAGACATAACTAAGGTGAGAAACATTTTGACAAACACTAGCAGTTAATGCAACAGTTGACCAATACTGAAAAATGCTGGAGAGAATGTCTTGATTAAATAAGGAATTAAACTCCACCAATATCCTCCATGCAGAAGGAACCCCTTTGCACAATTCAGATCTGATGCCCTAATTGGCTTGCTGGGGGCAGGGGGATTATTTATTTATTTACTGCCTTTTGTTTACTGGGATGGTCCAACTGGGCACCAAGGCCCATTTTCAGCAGAGGCCCAGGAAGAAAAACTCCATTAAACTTACAAAAATTTAAAAAAATACAGGGAAAAAAGAATTTCAGTTTCTTAACAGTTGAAATGGAGTTTTAGAATCATGCAGTGGGTAATACAATCAAGACAATAGTTGATACAATTCGATTTCTGTAGGAGTGTACATATACAGCAATATACAAATTGCATTTATATAATAGTGATGAAAAGCAGTATATATAGTTACATATGTAGATTTATTTATATCATTTACAGGATAAGATAGGAGAGCTGGAGAGTTAGGGCTTGGTGATAGACTAGAGATCTGACAGATAGCGACAGAGAGAGAATTTTAGTCAGGGTTTGAACAGTAACAGAACCAGGAGGAGTTTAGGTGCTGTTTTAGGTTGTGCTTAAAGCTAGATGCACAGCTGTCTTGTTTTATTGGCACAGGCAGGGAGTTCCACTGTCTGGTGACAAAAGACGAATACAATGAGTCTCCAGTTGCATTACAGCATTTGAAAGTTATTAGTAGGCTCTGATCACCTGAGCAAAGGCAACATGGTGGTAAGTAGTGCTTGGAAAATGTTTTGCAGAGAAGGGCATGTGCATAGTTTTTGAATTATTTTTTGGTCATTTTCAAATTTTTGTGAAAGTAAGGTGATTAGGCAGTTCTAACCATCTGGCATCTTTAGTGTTAAGGTGTGGTGCATACGGTATGTCTGTTTGCACCACTGATGACCCCCGTTCATTGTCAATCTTTCAACCTACTGACCTTCAAGCAGATGGTGTACATTTCTGCAAATGAATTTTGTGCAATTTATTTTTTAAATGGTTTGTCAAAACTGTATGCTGTTGTATTAAGGAAGCCAGTGATTCTCACTGAAGGGGATTGCACTTTTCACTTCTTTTCACTCTAGTATGACATTGGATTTGGTATATTTAGGGAAATGCTGGGGAACCATGACCTGCACATGGGGGGGGGGGTGTGCATGGAGCTTGCCTCCTGCACAAAAATAAATGCACTAAGAAGCCAGCTTAGGTAATTATCAGGGTGTTAGCACTTTTTATACACCACCCTAGCTGATTGTTTGTTAATTATGTTCTTTGTGAGAACCTTTCTAGCTGATAAAAAATATGCCCCTGTGTACCTGAAAGGGTAACACAACATTTACAAAGTGCTCTTTGTACAACACTGTTTACAACCATATTATTTAGGAGTTTGACTAAGAATTTTAAAAAGACTTTTACATCTACTAAGGCAGCCTGCTCATGGTTCACCGTTCAGGTTGGTACCTGGAGCCAAAGACAATTACAAATCCTTCTTTAGTTAGGACAGGGAACTAAGATACAACACTCAACAATTCTAGAACTTATACTAATTCACAAAACTTTACAGTTGTGCAACATCTTACCGTAACAGTAGATGCCCTTGCCTTCACTGCTGCAGTATTTAAAACACAAGGGATCCCCTGCTGCTGAAGCCTGATGTCCAGCCAGTCTACTAAAGACTCCTGTTATTTTAAAGGTATGCCAAACATCACCAAATGCTCCCTGCATACTGTAGGGCATAAAGGTGATGTTCAGACCTACCAAAAACAGAACTGATTGCCCCAGGAGGAATACCAGTCCAAGGAACCCAAGAGGTGACATGTACATCCAGGAAGATAAAGAACTAGGGAGATGGAGAGAGGAAGCGAATACTGCAGCAGTGAAAACAAGGACATCTACAGGGTTATGGAAAATTTTACACAACTGTACTATGTCTTTGCATTCACTGCTGCAGTATTCAAAACATGTGGGAAGGTGCCAAAGCTCAAGAGGAAACTTGGCAGGAGGAAGGGGTAGAAGAGTCCCCTAAAAAGCCATGAAGAATTGAGCTAGCAAAACCAGCCCTAGCTCTAGAGATACCATCCAACTTGCAGTGCTTGGTAAAGGTATGCACAGAAGTCCAGGTATCTGCTTCAAGAAAATAAATAGTATTTAAACCTTTGAAAAAAGCACCAGAAGAACCCATAGCTCTAGTAAAATGAGACAGTTGAAAAATTAAAGCTTTTGCCATGAAATGTGTAACAAAAAGAAATAGCTGTCGAAATCCAAAAAGAAATAGTTTCCTTGGATAGAGCAAGTCCCAAAGACCTAGGATGAAAAGAAACATAACTGATCAGATTTTCTAATAGCTTTAGTCATATCCAAATAAACCCTGAGTTGCCTATGCATATCCAAATTATGCAGCACCCTCTCACTGGCACCTTGCGGACAGGGGAAAAAAGTAGGCAGATTAATAAACTGATTAAGTGATAGCTCATTAACCACCTTAGGCATAAAAGAAGGGTTAGTGTGCAAGGACACTCTGTCCTCATGAAAAATCAAAAAAGGAGGACAAGCCATAAAGGCCTGCAACTCAGACACCCATTTGGCAGAAGTGAGTGCTAACAAAAGAGCAGTCTTCTAAAAACAATGCTGTAAGGAAGCTGAAGCAGCAGGCTCAAAAGAAACCTGAGTCAACTTCTCCAAAACAAAATTAAGATCCCAGGGGGAGGAGGAACAGGCTTCTTGGGAGGTCTAATATTAAAGACGCCTTTAATAAACTGTTTACCTCAAATCTAACAGCTAAAGGAGTAGAAGAAGGGAGACAAGCAGAGATAACTGATAGGTGGGCCTTAATAGAAGACTAGGCCAAACCAGGATTATGCAGCTCATACAAATAAAGGAGAACCAAAGAAGCATCCACACTATGTGGATTCAGGTTACGAGAGAGAGAGAGACACCATAAAGAAAACTTCTTCCATTTGGATAAGTATTATTTCCTAGTTGTAGGTTTCCTGGCCTCCTGCAGGACTTGCATTATTAGGTGTCTATTCTATAACCCACAGTATCAATTGAAGTGTGGACAGGTAGGGATGGATATGAGATCCCTTATCTTGTGAGTAGATCCACCCTGTGAAGTAACTTGTAATGATTGCCCTGGCTACATGCAGAAGAAGTGGAAACTGGTGTTGTCACGACCAAAAGGAAGTCACTAACAAGATTTTGGGAGCATCCTGTTGAATTTTGAACAGAACCTTCGGAATAAGAGGAAGTGGAGGGAATGCATAAAGAAGCATCCCATTCCCAGAGAATGAGAGGGCGTCCATCTTCCATACTAAGGACCTGGTACTCTGTCACAAAACCGAGGAAGTTGTCTGTTCAGAGAGGAGGCAAAAAGATCCACTTGAGGAGTACCCTACTGGTGGATAATATCCAGAAACACATGCCTGTGAAGCATCCATACATGGGATTGAGTTAAGCACCTGCCCAGAGTGTCTGCCACGGAGTTCTGACCAGAAGGGCTATAAACTGCCTGAACAGTCACTTGGCAGCAAGATCCCATACCAGAAGTGCCAACTGGGAAAAAAAGATAAGATTTCGTTCCTCCCTGCTTGTTGAAATTCCATATCACTGTAATATTGTCTGTTAAAATCTTGAAAGGCCTAGGAGAAGAAGAGACTGAAAGGCCTGAAAAACCAGCAGAAAAGCCCTCATGTCTTGACACTGATGCCCCCTTCTACTAATAAGATGACCACACCCCCTTACCTTTATAGTACCAAAAGCCACCCCCCACCCCATGTCTGAAGCATCTGTGAACAATTCCTGAGAAGGAAGAGGGGGTGAAAAGGATCCATGGATTCAGAGACAACTGTTGAATCCAACAGTGAAGTTACTGTCTGAGACAAGGAAGAACAGAAACTACAAATTCTAAAGGATGAGCATGTTGAATCCACACTGACTTCAGAAACCACGGAAACTTTCTCATGTGAAGTTTGCCAGAGGGAGCATTGGAATAGTGGATGCCATGAAACTCAGAATTCTCAGAAACTCCCAGGCGGTAATGGAAGCCAGAGGAAGCAGAGCGTGAAAGAAATAAATGAGATTTAAGGCCTTTAGAGGCGGCAAGGATGTAAGACTCGCACCGTCTGAATCCTGCTACCCAGAAAAACATGATCCTGAGAAGGAGTCAGAGAAGGTTTTTTTAAATTTATAGTGAACCCCACGGTCTGAAGAAGGGAAATGGGTCTCTAGATATGCCACCTGAATCAGCAGGTCATCCAAATAAGGAAAAAAATATGGATCCCTTGAAGCTTGCAAAAAGCACTCACAGGAGCAAGGCATTTGGTGAACACCCTTGGTGCAATAGAAAGGCCAAAGGGCAAAGCAGAACTGAAAATGCCAGGAGACAACAGAAAAAAGTAAAAACTTCCTGAAAAGAGGATGGATCAAAACATGAAGATACGCATCCTTGAGATCCAGAGACACCACATAAGCCTGAGGGAGCAAGACAGGAAACAGAATCTGAAGGGACAAAATTCGAAAGGAAGGTTTCTTTAGAAAAGTGTTTAAATGAGAGAGGTCTAGAATAGGTCTCCAAGTGCCCTCTTTTCTGGACAGAAACAGTCTGGAGTAGAAACCTTTCCCCCCTTGGGACACCACTTGAATAGTACTCTGAGAGAAGAGATCTTGAAGAACCTCTGGTAAAAAAAGAAGTTGTTCCTGAGAAGGTTGAGGAATGCTCATAAAAGGACATGATTTCCACACCATGAAGTACCCCTAACGAATGATTGACAGAACCCAAGAATCCTGACTGATCTGAAGCCAAATGGCAGAGAAAGAGAAAGACAAAGAAAAAGAAAGAGACGGAGAGTCACACAGTGCATGCTCTGTCCAGAAAGGAAGGCTTCAGAGTCCTGGAAAATTGAGTAGCCTTAGCACGAGGAGCCCATTTGCCACTCTTCTTACCTTTAGTAGAAGGGCGAGATGGCCTACAAACAAAGGCAGGCTTAGTGTGATAGTTTAGGAACAGGAGAAACAAATACTTGTTTAAGTTCCTGTAAGGCCTTACCCTTATCCTGAAGGGACTTAAACCAGCAGCTGCTTCCCCAAACAAAAGCTTAGAATCCAGAGAAGCATCCATCAACTTATCCTTAATATCATCTGGTAGAGGTTGAAGCCTAAATCAAGAATACCTCCTCATAACTGAACCAAAAACATCAATCCTAGAAAAGGCACCTGCTGCATCATAACTACATTTAATAGAATGATGAAAGACTTCTCAGAGGTTGGAAAATCAAAAATAAGTTGACAGGCCTGAGAAAGAAGATCCAACCTGTACCTAGACATATGGGTCTAATAATTAATAGCCTTAAAAGCTAGGGTAGCAGAAATGCTAACCTTTTTACCCAGCCTGTCCATAGTTGTGCTGTCCTTGTCAGAAGGCAATAACATGGGCGAAGGAAGTAATTCAGAAGGTTTATCAGAGGCTAACACACTACTGAGGGGTCAGCAGCAGAACATTTATATAAAAAAGAACGATCCTCAGGAACCCTGAAAAACCTGTCAGGCTTCTTGGGAGTAGGAGGAAAAGAATCAGAGGCAGGAGAGACACTGGAGAACGCATCCAGTACAGCCAGCAAAACAGGGGGAATAGCTGCAGGTTTAGGAGATTCCAACTGCAGCAACCCATAGTACCTCCTGGAAAAAATCCATCATCCTAGAGAGTGTGTCTCTGAAGGAACATCAGGACTAATAGAATCCTCCTCTTCTGACCCATAGTCCAAAGAAGAAGGAATGTGAGTAGAATAAGTCAGGGATTCATCAGGAGAATCCAACTCATATTCAGAAGAATTCTGGTCTCTAGGCCTGGTCTCTAAGAGGAGTAGAGGACCAAGGAGGAGTAGGAACTGAAACCCCAAGAGGAGGCTTTAAGGGCATTAAGGCAGAAAATAACCCCTGAGTAAAAGCCTGCCACTCACGTTAAGGATCCCTAGAAGCAGAAGAAACGTTTAATTTTTTGTTTCTTTTCTAAGGGGACATCTTAATAAGGCTCAGAAGCAGGACAACAATCAAGAACCACAGCAGGAACTTCTTCCCCAACCAAAACCTGAGGAACTGCCCTAGGCCCCTTGGAAAAAATCAACTGAGGTTCCCTCTGAACATCGAGACAGACATCCGCAAAGCCTCTTTGGATGTGCTGCCAGCCAGATCCTCACCGGCCTCCAACATGGTCTCAGCAAAGAAATCCAACAACACAGCCTGGTGAGTCTCAGAGTTCATAATGATCTCAGGAGAAACACGTGGTAGTGACTGGACGGCAGAAGATTCTGGTTCTACCTTTTTTACCTTCTTCTTCCCTAACAGCTGACCCTCAGAGCAGGAGATTCCTGCCATTGTATCTTTAGCGAGTGGCTTAAGACATGGGTTCTCAAGATACAAGATAAGGGAAGAAAGTGTACTGTGAGGGGTTTATGGGACAAACACCTGACAAATAGAACAAGACGTATGGTCAAGAGAAGCATCTAGACAAAAAAGACACCTATTGTTGTAGTCTCTATGGGGAATCTGCCTACCACACTGGCATTTACTATTCCTGGTTGACTTTAACCCTAAGGAATACAAAAACAAGAAAAAAATAAACCCCCCAACAGGGCATTTGTCTTGCAAGCACAGTAAACAGGTGTTAGTGACTGGAGAATGAAAATACGTTCAACTGGCAGAAAATGGACTCAGGTAAACAGACAGATGATGTAAAAGACATGTTCAGACTGGCAGCAAGGAAGTTCTGTTTTTTGTAGGCCTGAATGTCAGCTTTATGCCCTATGTTACCCAGGAGCATTTGGTGACATTCAGCGTGCCAGTAAAATAACAAGAGTATTTAGTAGACTGGCCAGACTTTGGACTTCCGAAAGGGGAACCCTTATGTTTTGAATACTGCAGCCATGAATGTAAGCACATCTACTTATACCCAGTGGACATTGACAATATCCCAGAAAATAGATTCCACTATTGGGATTTATATCCGTGTGATCCCAGGTTTGCTCTAAAACCATCCACCATCATTAAAGAACATATATTGGAAATGCTGTCCAAGATTAAGAACATTTCTTCCATGGGATCAGATAACATACCTGACTGTTTGATAACCATGCCTGGTGCAACCTGTACCTAAGCTATTTTACCTGAGCTTGGATACAGTCTCAGTCCTGGAGGTATAGCACTGGTGATGCCACTCCATAAAGGTAGTCCTTGATTAATATCAACATTAAAAACACCATCTGGCTAGATCTACAGAAATATGGTTTAGTAAAAGGTAAATCCTGTCTAAGAAACTTGGTTAAATTCTTTGAGAAAGTAACACAAGCTGCTGACAGCTGTCACAATGTACACACACCTTACTTTGATATGGCTAAGGCATTTGACACCATTCCCCATTTTAGCATAATTAATAAACTAAATGCATTATAAATAAATCTGAATGTGGTAAAATGGATAACAAATTGGCTAAAGGACAGACCCCACACAATGCAGGTGGTAAGGCCCGCTTCAAAGAACATGAAGGTGACCATGGGTGACCCACAAGGCTCAGTACTAGGACCACCTTTATTCAGTGTTTATTTCTCTGAACTATAGAGTAAAAAAACAAGACCTATGACTAGCCAAGTCTGCAGATAACTGCAAACTGGATGTCGTGGTCAAAGCTCCCTCTGACACCACATAAGCCCTCCAGCAGTAACTTAAACTTATAAATATCAAGTTTATTGAAAATGAGCTTAAATTAAATGCTAAAAAATGCAACATTGTCACATTTAGCTGACCGCACCCTCGCCAGCATATAGCTTTGACAATGTCCAACTTCAAAATGAGAATGTGGTCAGACAACTGGGAATCTGGACTGATAATATGGTCTTCTTTGATGACCATGTAGTAATGGTTGTCAGGAAATCCTTCTAACTTACTGCAGTTGACCAACAAGGGTATATCTTCCAGATCTTAAAAGGTTATTGTTTTCTTGTATTTTGCACTGGTTAGATCAGTTATAGAATACAATCTCCCTTTTGGGATATACTTCACCAGTTATATCAAACAGTTGGAAAGACTCCAGAGGTTCATAACAAAGAGAAACACAGGCTCCAGAGGGATATAGTAGTGTGTGGTCTTTTGTACCTTCACAACTCAAACAGTCCCAGAAATATTAGTACAACAGATCTACACCTCCCTCAGCAGATCAGTAAAACAGGGTGCAGCGATGGATTTATTACTCATTGTCTCATTGTCTCCTCACCTCTGGAATAGACTCCTGTAGATAAAAGGATGGTGATACACTATGGTACCTGGATAACTGGATGAGTATTTATAAATTCATGTAGAGCATGACAGGCGTAGCCCTCCTCGACAAAGGAGAACAATCTAGGTTGGGAACTGACAAAGCAGAATGGTCACATTACTTCTTACCCTTGAACTTCCTGTGGTTCTTAAGTGTTTCATTATATACAAAACACAACAATATTATTTACAGCATTTTGACATATCTTGTCAAAAGTCAAAACATTATGTCACTATGGTCCTTGGTAGGGAGTCTCTGGTTGTCAGACTGGTGCCTTTGCTACCTTAGAGACCAGTGATTGACTCTATTGTAGCTGGACTTAGTGGTTGAAGGTGCTACACCAGAGGGATAAAAAAAAAATGAGTCGTCTGAGGAACTAAGTGCCAGGAGCTGGATGTGTCCTCTGTAAGCATGGGATGGCCATTCTTGTTGGTTTAGGAGGAAGGAGCAGATGAAAGTCTACTACATACCCAGCAGCAGCCTTAGGTCAACTGGAGCCCTAGGCAAAAGGGCTCCACGGTGCCCCCCACCACACTACCTGGTGCCCCCATCCTGGTCTAACTACATCAGATAAATACTAGAAAAGTGCCTCTGCTAGACTGGCGCCCTAGGCGGCCGCCTAGTTGGCCTATACCTAATGCCGGCTATGTACATACCCATGGAAGAGAGTCTGAATCCTAAATTGGTGTGCCTATCTTGGATCTGTCTTTTTCCAGGGCTCCCCAAGGAAAAGAAAACATAAAATTGAAAACATCTCATCTTCTGCTAAAGATTTCTATGGACAGGGAAGACGTACTGGGATTTTGCTATGAAATTAATTTCTGCTATTAATTTGATTAACTGCTCCTCTGGCAGAAAAAGTTTTCAATCTTTCTGGCTCTGAGCTTTGGTCAAAAGAACAGGAACTGGACTGGGGGAAGAATGCTGCCCTTCAGTGTTTTCCTCACAAATTCAATCTCAGATTCTGAGGAAAGTGTTACGACTGATTTCCCTCCAGAAGACCTATCTATTTCTGAGACTTTAATTATATGAAAGTATTTTACTTGGCACAAAATAAAATTCATGCTTTCCCACTAATCATTTTATGATTTATCACAGTTGTTTATTCCACAGCTTGCAGCTGTCCCTCTTCAGTTTTATCTGATTTTGAGGATATTTTAAAGACAGCTTGTAGTTTACCTGCCAGTTAACTCCCTGCTCCAAGATGGTCTAACAAGTTAGACATGGTACCTCAGACTAACAAATATCTGTTTTCTCACTCTAAAGCAAAACCTACAGTGATTTCCTTATCTACAACTACTTTTGTTAAACAGAACGCTAAGGCTAACCCCAGTTATCCTCATATGGGTTGAAAAGCTATTGAAAGTTTTGTGAAAAAAACTATATTCTTCTGCAACTTTAACATACAGAATTTTAAACTGCCAGTTTAAAAGTTTTTACTTTTGTCTTTTGAGAACATGAAACAGTTAACTGTTAACATTCCTTCTTCTGTGATGTAGTATTTCTTGAATGTCTCTAATTTTATCTGCTTTTCATGTATGTAAACATTTGCTAAGGTGTTTTCTATTATGCTTGCTGACACTGCCTTCACAGATGCTGCTTCTGTGTCAGTCATAAGAAGATTTGCTTGGTTGTATTTCCAGAATTTACCAGAAGATGTTAAGACTAAGATTAAATTCTCCCCTGGACAAGGAGGTCCTGTTTGGCCCTTCTGTAAATGTTGTTTGTCTTTCGGCTTTTTCCCGGTAAGGGGTTGCCACAGCGGAACTCCGGTCCGCTAATGATTGGTAGTAGATTTTTAAGAAATGCCGAGGTGCCAGCTCGATGGCCAACCTTCAATGAAGGCACGCCCATTTACGCACGCATGTCTTTCGAACGCTACCCAACAGCGGGGAGGACATGCAGACTCCACACAGAAGGCACTCCCAAGCCAAGACGAGAATCGAACAGGAGAACCTCTTGCTGTGAGGTAACAATGCTACCGCCGTACCACCGCAGCATTGGCCTTTCTGTAAATAAGGCTCTTAAAATATTTGATGAGAGCACAAAGCTGATTCAAAGCATGGGTTCATAGGTTGGTACTAGGCTATCAGCCCTAGGGCCTACACAAGCCTAGCCAAACAATTCCCCAGATATTTCTTCCCATAATATTTACTTCCCTGGGCCCCTGTCTAGCAGGTCAACTGACGTGATCCCCAGGGTGAATTTCCTATCTCCCATCCAGTCGTCAAGGTTTCTTTTGAAGAGGGCCAAGGAGGCGCTCTGCTTGACATGTATGGGCAGTCTATTCCAGAGTAGGGGGATTCTCTGGGTCAGGAACCTATCCCTCCAGCATGTTTTGTTCATTGTGATGACAAGGTTTAGATCCCTAGAGCATGTGGCTGAGGGATTGGGATTTCTTTAAGTGGAGCATGTCCAACAGCTCAGGGTTTGACATGGCCTTGTATGTTAAGCAGAGATCACCTCTGAGTAGACGATATGCCACCGAGTCTAGTTGGAGTTTTTTTAGATGGTCAGCATAGGGCATCTGCTTTAGGCCTGTGATTCTTTTAGTGAGGTTGAAACAAGCAGCAATACAAAAAGCACTCGACCAAGGAAGGTTCCAACAACCAAAACTCAAGCAGTAATGAAAAGAACTTCTTTAATGAATCCAATGCAGACCAATACACGACACAGTAAAGTTAAGCGCTTTCACCTAGTACAAATACCAGGCTTCTTCAGAACTCAGTGCAATGAAATCAATCCCCTTAAATAGCTTGAATAGCTTAAATTACATCATGTGACTACCCCACCCAAAAAGTCATCAATTATTTTAAAAATCTTTTAAAATCCAATGTTAAAACATTTCTTTAAAAATGTAATTCTGTGAAGAAAAACTTCTGACAATGCTATGCAACGAGACCTGGACCACTAAAATAAGTAAATAGTACACAACATAGAATAAAAAGAAAAAGAAAAAGATACAAAATCCTACAAAATCTATCTGTAAACGCAACGTGTAGTTCCTGAAACAGGAAAAACAATTTACCATCCTAGTAGGTGTACATAATTACAATCCCTCATAATCATAATCTAGCAGCTCTAAGTCTTAAAACGCTGCTAATATTGATATTGTCATTTAAACCCGGTGCTCTCCTCGCATCTAATTTGAGTTGCCAAAGCAGCTCTCTATACTCCAGTTTAGATTCCTAGCTGCCGCCCCGGGGATCTATACAAACTTGCTTCAAAACAAAAAACTTTAAAAACATATTTTTACAGTTTTGAGAGTGTTTGTAAAAGGCATTTGTTTCTTTCCCTTTACTAACATCATACAGATGTTCATAAACCCTTCTGTTTAAATGCCTTTCTGTTTTCCCAAAGGGGTTGTATACTTGGGCATGTGTATAATGTGTGCACAGTGGGACAATGACCTCCTTTTTCCTGGATGAAAAGCCCTTAGTGATGAGGTGTGTCACATAGGATTTCCTGACTGTTGTGGCGATGTGGTTATCGAAGGTGAGACCACTGTCCACTTGTGTCCCTAAGTCTCTCATCACACTTTCGGTGTTTAGTGTACTGCCACCTATGTGGTAATTCATGGGTACATGTTTTTTTCCCAAAGGGGATAACTATACATTTCTTGGCATTAAGCTTGAGCCCATGGCTCTGGCACCAAGCATCTGTTTCTGTAAGGCCCTTTTGTAGAATATCCACAAAATTTGGGGATTCAACTCCCAGTTTGCAGTCATCTGTGAACTTTGTTAGCCAGAGTCCCTTACTGTTGGCCTGTACTTCAGAGAAGTAGATGCCAAACAAGAGCGGTCCCAGGACTGAACCCTGAGGTACTCCACTTGTCACTTATCTGGAGCTGGATTTGGAGTCAGCTACTTTTGCAGTCTGGGTTCTGTCAGTAAGCCAGTTGGCAACCCATCGAGTGATGTAGGGATTTATACCCAGCTTCATAAGTTTGCCTTTGATTCCAGAATGGGGATGGTGTCGAAGGCCTTGGCGAGGTCCAGATAGGCTGTGTGGACTGCCTTACCCTCGTCCACAGCTCTGGAGACTGATTTGAAGAAGTCAATCAGGTTCAGGAGACAAGATCGGCCCTTTATGAACCCAAACTGGGTGGGGTCCAGTGCTTGAAGGTTGCCAATGTCTTTGTTTATAAGTTCCATGATAATGCGCTCCATGCCTTTGCAGATCAGGCTCATCAGACTGATGGGACAGTAGTTCCCAGGATCCAAGATGGATCCCCCCCTTGTGGAGTGGGGTAATTGTAGCTATGTGCCACTCGGTGAGCACGAAGCCTGAGGTGAGGCTATGATTAAACATGACACTTAGGTGAGGTGCCAGTTAATTTTGTAGTTCATGTAGTACACAGCCCGGGATGTCATCTGGTCCCGTGGATGCTGTATTCTTAGCTTTGGAGAGTGCGGTTTCTACTTGTGTAGCCATGATTACCGAAATTTGGCAATCTTTTGGTACTGAGATGGGCCCTTTAGGGGGTGAGAGGGGGGTGAAGTTGGCACTAAGTCGATCTGCCGGGATATTGGCAATATCCTTGGGATCAGTATATTTAATGCCATTCTGTTGTAGCCCAGAGCAGATCTGAGCATTACCATTTAGATTCTTGACATAACTATAGAATGCCTTGTGGTTGTCTTTGGAATTATTGGCAATTTTATTTTTGTAACTGGCTTTGGAGGACTTTATGAGGGATCTCAGCTTCTTACTGAGCCTGGTAAGTGAGTTTTTTTGCATCCTGGGATTTTCCTCTTTTCTGCAATAGTTTCTTCCTTCTGTTGTATAGAATAATGCAGAGTGTTTAAAAATTTTAGAGTCAGTATTATAGACTAGTGAATTGTTGTTTTTAACTTTTATATGAAGTTGCTACTTTAATGTCAGGGTGCCTTTAAGTCATTTAACTAAATGAGTTATAATTGGTTAATGTAAACCAGCTGTTTCTATATAATGAAGAGTTTCTTCTTTTTGAACTTGTTTCTGAGGAAGTTTGCCGGTTAGGCAAACGAAAAGCGCTTAAAACAGTTTTGTTTTATTACACTTGTGGACTTTTTTGACAGTTCGTCGTACCAGTGTTTTATTTTTTACCTAGTTTGATTGCTGTTTTTTCTGTTATTTGTTTGGTATGGCATCTGGTTCGCCTGCTATTCTAAGTCCTTTGAACCCACGTGAAACACTGGAGGTATTAAAAACTAATGCTAATACTATTAGTGACTTGGTAGACTCTAACAAGAGTTTGGTTCCTAACAGCATGTTGGATTCTCTATTTGGTAAAATCGAATCTATTTACATGAGAATGGATCGGCTTGATACGGATCAACGAGAAATCCACCAGTCTCTATCTTTTGCACCTGAGTTAACATGGTAACATAATTTTCCTACTAATAGTGATCGTTTGGAAGTGAGAATGGTCACACAAGCGGACATGGTTAGTGACAATGTATCAGCGAATCCAAGAAGGTTATCTAATGGTCCTATAATTCGAAGTTTGGACCAAGTAAACGAATCGCAGAATACTGTGGAGAACGTACTATGGAACAACAGAACGGTACCTAATGCTTTAATTTCTGAAAATGCATTCGTACCAGCTACAACAGCCTCTAAACTTGGTTTCAAATGTTCAAGCTTGCTTAGTGGAAACAAATAGGCCTAATATTCTAGCATCCGTGACGATAGGCCAATTTGACAACCATTTACAAACCCCATATCCAGGTCAACAAGGAGCACTGGCACCGAATAAGATTGAGAGCTGTATTGATTGTCTGTCACTGGCTTCATGGTTAGCAGACAGGTTTATTTTATCAGGAGAGCTTCGAACTGATAAAAACGGTCAAGTTCTAGATCAAGGTAACAACTCAATTTCTGATAATATAGTGTCTAAACTTAAAACTTTTGATACTTACTTAATAAAATTAAGAAAGTTACAGCTCGAAATTTCATACTTCCGTGAATGTTTAACACGTAAGGTTGTGCCGAAAGGGCTACGGCGACACTCTTACCCTACAGGTTTAGAAGTTAATTCAGCATTTCATAATGACTTAATTAAGTTATTCGATCATCAAGGATTCGAGTTACTTGAATTGATGGTAAAACATTATAGTCTATGGGTGGATGAGTTATCTCATTTAGTAACTGAACTTGATAAAAGTATACAATTAGATCTCGAGTTCTCTAGATATAAATGAGTATGGTCGAGTCTTTACAAGTATCGATCAGTATATGTCAAAATTGAAGATGAATAAACTTAAGAAACTCGGAAGGGATTGTAAAGCGTACCATTTTGGTACTGCATACCCAGACCCTTCACCAGCTCAGGTTTGGAGAAAAAATAATGTTTCTCCTGGCCAAATGCAAAAGTCCTCTGGCAATAACTTTGTTACTAATAACCATGGCAATGATTCTAATGTGGTGTCTAACCACAATGAGGACAGAGGTAGTTCCACTTCTGACAATCATCACAGTTCAACTAGTGTTAATAGCAATCCTGCAGACCAAGGTGAGGCCCGATGGAGTGAGAGACTACGGAGTGGCCATCAGGGCCAAAGTAACAATGTTTATTCTCACCAACAGCAGAATTTTCAGCAGGGTACCCATACAGGAGCCAGGACAAAACAGAAAAACTTTCAACCGAATCCAAACACGGTCAAGCAGAAATACAATCAGAACAAGACTTGAATGAGTTTTTTCATTATCATCAGGTTGAACTGTTTGACGTAGCATCAATGTTTAACAATGAACTAATAGGTTCTACATGATGAACAACAATCGGACATTGATTGTCCTGTAACCTTAGATGGCCGAAGTGGTCAACAATATCCAGCAGTTGTTATGAATAAACCCAGCCACTGGGGATGCACAAGCCAGTGCATTTCTTTGTGCCGGTCCCAAGCCCGGATAAATATGGAGGGTTGCGTCAGGAAGGGCATCCGGCGTAAAAATTCTGCCACATCACTTATGGCGCAAAAATTTCATATTGCCATACCGTATCGGTCGAGGCCCGGGTTAACAACGACCACCATCAGTACTGTTAGCCAACAGGGTGCTGGTGGAAATTGGGCTACTGTTGGCCGAAGGAGAAGAGGAGGGTGAAGGCATGCCCCAAGGCAGGAAGAGAAGAGGAAGGTTAGGAATGTAGCAGTGAGGGTAGGAACTTTGAATGTTGGCAGTATGACTGGTATAGGAAGAGAGCTAGCTGATATGATGGAGAGAAGGAAGATTGATATATTGTGCGTGCAAGAGACCAGATGGAAGGGAAGTAAGGCCAGGTGTTTAGGAAATGGGTTCAAATTGTTCTATCATGGTGTGGATGGCACGAGAAATGGGGTAGGGGTTATACTAAAGGAACAATATGCCAAGAGTGTTTTAGACGTGAAGAGAGTGTCTGACAGAGTGATGTTTATGAAGCTCGAAGTTGATGGTGTAATGATGAATGTTGTTAGTGCATATGCTCCACAAGTTGGGTGTGCGATGGATGAGAAAGAGAAATTTTGGAGTGAGTTGGATGAAAGTGTGGTGAGTGTACCCAAGGGTGAGAAACTAGTGATTGGAGCGGACTTTAATGGACATGTTGGTGAAGTGAACAGAGGGGATGAGGAAGTGATGGGTAGGTATGGTGTTAAGGAGAGGAATGCAGAAGGTCAGATGATTGTGGATTTTGCGAAAAGGATGAACATGGCTGTGGTGAATACGTATTTTAAGAAGAGGGAGGAGCATAGGGTGACGTACAAGAGTGGAGGAAGATGCACACAGGTGGATTATATCCTATGTAGGAGGGCCAGTCTGAAGGAGATTGGAGACTGTAAAGTGGTGGCAGGGGAAAGTGTAGTTAAGCAGCATAGAATGATGGTCTGTAGGATGGCGTTGGTGATCAAGAAGAGGAGGAGGAGTGTGAAAGCAGTGCCAAGGATTAAATGGTGGAAGTTAAAAAAGGGTGATTGTGAAGTGGAGTTTAGGGAAGAGTTAAGACAGGCACTGGGAGGCAGTGGAGAGTTACCGAATAGCTGGGTAACTACATCAGAACTAGTAAGAGAGACTGCTATAAAGGTGCTTGGTGTGACATCTGGACAGAGGAAGGAGGACAAGGAGACCTGGTGGTGGAATGAGGAAGTACAGGAGAGTATATAGAGGAAGAGGCTGGCGAAGAAGAAGTGGGATTGTCAAAGAGATGAAGAAAGTAGACATGAGTATAAGGAGATGAGGCGCATGGCAAAGGGAGAGATGGAGAAAGCTAAGGATAAGGCGTATGGAGAGTTGTATGAGAGATTGGACACTAAAGAGGGAGAAAAGGACCTGTACCGATTGGCTAGACAGAGGGACAGAGCTGGGAAAGATGTGCAGCAAGTAAGGGTGATAAAGGATAGTGAGGGAAAGGTACTCAACAAGAGAGGAGAGTGTGTTGAGTAGATGGAAAGAGTATTTTGAGAGGCTGATGAATGAAGAGAATGAGAGAGAGAGAAGGTTGGATGATGTGGGGATAGTGAATCAGGAAGTGAAACAGATTAGCAAGGAGGAAGTAAGGACAGCTATCAAGAGGATGAAGAATGGAAAGGCTGTTGGCCCAGATGACATCCCAATGGAAGCATGGAGGTGCTTAGGAGAAATGGCAGTGGAATTTTTAACTAGATTGTTTAATGACATTTTGGAAAGTCAGAAGATGCCTGAGGAGTGGAGAAAAAGTGTTTTGGTACCTATCTTTAAGAATAAGGGTGATGTGCAGAGCTGCAGTAACTACAGAGGAATAAAATTGATCAGTCACAGCTTGAAGTTATGGGAAAGAGTAGTAGAAGCTAGGTTAAGAAGGGAGGTGATGATTAGTGATCAGCAGTATGGTTTCATGCCAGGCAAGAGCACTACAGATGCAATGTTTGCTCTGAGAGTGTTATTGGAGAAATACAGAGAAGGTCAGAAGGAGTTGCATTGTGTCTTTGTAGACTTGGAGAAAGCATATGACAGGGTGCCTAGAGAATAGTTGTGGTATTGTATGAGGAAATCGGGAGTGGCAGAGAAGTATGTAACAGTGGTACAGGATATGTACGAGGGTAGTGTGACAGTGGTGAGGACTGTAGTGGGAGTGACAGATCCATTTAAGGTGGAGGTGGGATTACATCAAGGATCAGCTCTGAGTCCTTTCTTATTTGCAGTGGTGATGGATAGGTTGACAGATGAGATCAGACAGGAGGCCCCGTGTACTATGATGTTTGCAGATGAAATTGTGATCTGTAGTGAGAGTAGGAATCAGGTTGAGGAGACTCTGGAAAGGTGGAGATATGCCCTAGAGAGAAGAGGAATGAAGGTCAGCAGGGCTAAGACAGAATATATGTGCATAAATGAGAGGGAGGGTAGAGAAATGGTGAGGATGCAGGGAGTAGAGTTGGTAAAGGTGGACGAGTTTAAGTACTTGGGATCAACAGTTCAGAGTAATGGGGAATGTGGAAGAGAGGTGAAGAAGAGAGTACAGGCAGGGTGGAATGGGTGGAGAAGAGTGTCAGGAGTGATTTGTGACAGACAGGTACCAGTAAGAGTGAAAGGGAAGGTCTACAAGAGGGTAGTGAGACCAGCTATGTTATATGGGTTGGAGACAGTGGCATTGACAAAAAGGCAGGAGTCAGAGCTGCATGTGGCAGAGCTAAAGATGTTAAGATTTGCACTCGGTGTGACTAGGATGGATAGGATTAGAAATCAGTATATTAGAGGGTCAGCTCATGTTGGACAGTTTGGAGACAAAGCAAGAGAGACGAGATTGCGTTGGTTTGGACATGTGCTGAGGAGGGATGATGGGTATATTGGGAAAAGATGCTAAGGATGGAACTGCCAGGTAAGAGGAAAAGAGGAAGGCCTAAGATAAGGTTTATGGACGTGGTGAGAGAGGACATGCAGGCGGTTGGTGTGACAGAGCAAGATGCAGAGGATATGAAGAAATGGAAAGAGATGATCCGCTGTGGTGACCCCTAATGGGAAAAGCCGAAAGATGATGATGTTATGAATAAAACAGGGGACTTTAAATTGTATAATTTTTCATCTACTGAGATCTGTTCAGATATTGTTGAATTTTTGCCTAAAGGCCTTACTTTTGTTCCATCTCAGCCACTGAATGTAGTTAACACTATAGTTGATATTAAAACTTTTACTAGGAAGCTGAATTTTAATTTAATTATGATTGATGTTTTGAACACTGATAATCCCGATAAATTCTATATTCTTAGTACGTATAACCACTGCATCCAGTTTTACAAATGTTTGAACAATTGTGTGAATTGGATATCAAACATGCTGTGAAAGATGGGTTTAAGCATAAGGTTCCCATAATATGAGTAGGGAAGAACGTGAATACTTGCATTACATCAAGTCACAGGGTTTATGCTTTTGTAAACCGGATAAGGGTGGGGGTTTAGTTGTTTTTGACAATGGTGACTATCAACAACGTATAAATGTATTATTGAATACTAGTGCGTATGATGTGAGTTCACGTTCAGGGGTTAATAAGGCATACAGTTTAATTAAAAACTGTATAAAAGATATGTATATAGAAGGCAGAATCGAACAGAGGATTTATAATTATTTGTCAACAACTTACCCTAGATATCGGTTTATATTTGGCATCCCCAAGATTCATAAGAGTATGGAAAACCCCCCACTAAGACCATTGGTCGATAGTCGAGGTTCACCTACATACTCTTGTACTAAAGTGGTAGATGCTAATTTGCAGAAATACTTAATTCATGAGAACCAAATTTGTAAGGACTCATGGACATTTTTGAAAAAGATTGAGACCCTAGAATTTAACGTGGACTTTAATTTCCTTACTATTGATGTAAGAGATTTATACACGTGTATTCCCCACAATATTGCTATAGAATGGGTAGACCTAATGTTGAAGAAAAATAATGCTACAGTTGCAGAAATTAGTTTGGTGATGGAACTTATCGATCTAGTATTATCTAATAATTTTTTTATGTTCCAGGACCAATTCTATCTGCAAAAAGTGGGGGTAGCGATGGGGTCACCTTGCGGAGCTAGTATAGCGAACTTCGTCATGGCATATTGGGAATCGGAATATGTATTCAAGAACGACACGATCTGTGATTCTCTTGTTTTCTATACACATTACCTTGATGATATTTCTATTTTAATTAATGGAGAAGAACGTGTTAGCATGAACGTGTTGGATTATTTCAACAGTACAACTCATTTCCTACAATTTACTTCTACATTCAACACGGATGTTATAGCATATTTAGACATCTGGCTAGCAAAAAATTATGATCTAGGTTGTTTTGTAGCAAAAATATATAGGAAAAGTACATATTCTAACACGTTCCTACATTTTTCTAGTAGCCATCCTTTTTATCAAAAGAGGTCAGTCATCAAAGGTCAATTAGTGAGAGCTTCAAGAATGATAAGTCTAGATGAAGACTTTTTTGAAGAATGTTCCCTTTTGAAAAGTATGTTCATGCACCATGGCTACCCTGAATCACTTTTAGATGGCCTTATAAAAGAAGTTAAGGCTAAGAGAGTAGACAAAGTGTATACACCACTTTTGAAGGTTAAAAGTTTTACCAACTTCTTCTGATAACTGTTACAATGTTGTGGAGAATTTAGTGGTAAGTCCTACCACTCAGAATAGTGAAGGTAAAGATGTTATGCTAAGTTTTATCACCACCTACCACCTACACTACGCATAGTTATTCATGTAATGGGATATTACAGAAAAACTGGGAATTATTCAAAACAAACCCAAATATACACACTAAAGTAGGTGTTTTCCCTAGGGTGACATTCAGAAGAGGGAAGAATTTAAAGACCCTCTTGGAACAACAATGTACCTCAATAGTTCGCTGTAGTGGTATGAATAAGTGTGAAAACTGTAACTATTGTAAATTTGTGGAGGTTACTAATAACTTCAATATTAATGGTATACAATATAAACTTAAGGACAAATTTAATTGTAACTCTAGTTTTATTGTCTATCTGGCTAGGTGCAAATTCTGCCCTGTTTTCTATATAGGAAAAACGGAGCGGAGGCTCCGTGACAGAATTTACGAGCATCAATATGCAATTAATAAACATAAACTAGAGAATGCCCTAGTCAAGCATATTGCTATTAATAAAGATCATGCCTTTAAGTTTATTATTATTGACCAAGTCAAGTTTGATAGTAGGGGTGGTCCTAGACCCCTAAAATTAGAAGAACTTGAATTAACTTGACAAGTTAGGCTGAATGCCTATAACCCACCTGGTTTAAACAATACATGTTCTATCAGCAGTATATTGAAATTAAAAAGTCTGAAGAGGTGAAATGCTGATTTTTTTCTTAGATGTTTACTTGGGGTTTGCCATTTTTATGGTTATGTTTTTATTAGTTAGTAAATGTAGAGTGTTTAAAAAATTTAGAGTCAGTATTATAGACTAGTGAATTGTTGTTTTTAACTTTTATATGAAGTTGCTAGTTTAACGTCATGGTGCCTTTAAGTCATTTAACTAAATGAGTTATAATTGGTTAATGTTAACCAGCTGTTTCTATATAATGAAGAGTTTCTTCTTTTTGAACTTGTTTATGATGAAGTTTGCTGGATAGGCAAACGAAAAGTGCTTAAAACAGTTTTGTTTTATTAAACTTGTAGACTTTTTTGACAGTTCATTGTACCAGTGGTTTATTTTTTTACCTAGATCTGAGCATTACCATTTAGATTCTTGACATAACTATAGAATGCCTTGTGGTTGTCTTTGGAATCTTTGGCAATTTTATTTTCGTAACTAGCTTTGGAAGATTTTATGAGGGATCTCAACTTCTTACTGAGCCTGGTAAGGGAGTTTTTTTGCATCCTGGGATTTTTCTCTTTTCTGCAATAGTTTCTTCCTTCTGTTGTATAGTTTGTTTATGGCAGGGGACCACCAGATTGGCTTACTCTTTTTGGAGGAGAGCTTCTTGGTTCTATTTGGGATGGCACGATTCATGCACGAGTGGATGTGCTCATACAGTGCCTTAGTGTAGGATTCAGAAATCGAACTTTCAGCTCCTGTCTGCATGGGTGCCATGAAGTTTGTCACTTCTGACTTAAGTAGATTGAAGTTGGCTTTGGAGAAGTTTTTTACAGAGGTTTCCTTACTGGGGGGGGGTGGGGGTGGGATGTGGATGTCAAGGATGATTTGCTTATGGTCAGACCTGACCAATGAGGGGATGACCACTGGTGTGGAGCATCTATCTCCCATGTTGGTAATGACCAGGTCTAGGATATTGGAGTCCCTGGTGCGACAATGGATTAGTTGATCCAGGGCATTAGAATTTATGAATTCCAAGAACTGTTGGGAAAAGGTGTTGGTACCCGAGTAGTTTTCCCAGTTAATGGCAGGGTAGTTGAAATCACACAGTATTAGGGTGTTTGGTTGTATCTTAATATTTTCCAGTATGTTTAGAAAGGTGTAGTGAGAATCTTGAGGCATGGTGGGTGATCTGTAGCAAGCCTCAATTTGGATTGCAGTCTTACCTAGTGTTAGTTGTACCTTGAAAATTTCAGATACATTGTGTTGGGCAACTAGCCTGGACGTGTGTATATCCTTGGTGAATATGGACACTCCTCCATCTTTAGTATTTTGGTCTTGGTTTGGTGGCCGAAAAGTGTGGTAAGAGTTGTAGCCTGATATTGCAGGGGTACTCTCTGGAGTCTTGAACCAGGTCTCAGTTACTGCACAGATATCGATGTTCTCCATTTTTAGGAGTGCCTCGAGAGAGCGCATTTTGAGGTTAAGACTTCTAGCATTGAGTAGCATTACCTTCAGATTTTGCATGCTTGTATCTGTTATGGTGGTGGTTTTGTCATTTGAACCTTGCCTAAAAAAGGCACTATAGGGGTGGCAAGAGCTTTAGCCAGTAACCTGAATCCCAGGAGTGACAGGTGCAGACCATCTCTGGCAAAGCATCATGGTTTGTCGATCATGTCATTCAAGGCAGACAGATACTGGATCCCCTTTGAATGACACCAGAAGCTTAACCAATTGTTGAATCTTCCAACCTTCATTTTTTAAAGAAGATAAACATTTTCTTTGCACCCTAATTCCCTTTTTCAAAAAGCAACTTAAGCAGCAAGGTTCCAATAAACAGGATTTAAAACAGTAATAAAAAAGAGGCTCCAAACATGGTAAACCCTCTCAAAATCAAGGACAGTCCAAGAAGTCAGAATGATGTTGTGCCTCTTCAGGTTCTCTCTCTCTCTCTCTCTCCAATTTTCTGAATCTATATCTTCCATTGTGGCATCAGATTATTTCAGACAAGTAGGTCCTGAAAGTCATTTGACAGGTTTACAGCTGACAATGAGATTCCCTATCTCCTTTCTAGGGGAAAATATCCATGTTTTTGCCAGTTTTGGAACAAATAGCCATAGAACCAGTGCCTTCCTCCCAGATTTATTTTATTTATTTGACATTTGTTAACTGGGTTGGTCCAACTGGGCCAGAGGCCCATTTTCAGTGGAGGCCCAAGGAGAAAAGCTCCAGAGTATTTAAACAATACATAATTAAAACTGACAGTAAAATATAATGCTGTTATACATAGTAGTTAGAGAGAAAATTATGACATCAAGGAGGTAATACAAAAATAAAAACTGAAATGAGCACCAACAAATGTAGTTACAAGAGACCAACAAATGCAGTTACAAGAGAGAATACATTTTACCGGAAGTGGCATCATAGACAATGTGACAATAATTTATAGCTGATTGTTTTGTAAGAACAGCAACATAGGTCAAATAAGCTGATTGACCTCTGAGAGTATCTGTAAAATATCAGGTAATATACAAGTTAAGTACATAGCATAGAATACATACGTACACAGTCATATTGTTTAATAGAAAGAAGAGGCAGTGGGTGAAGAGATGATATATTATTGGTATAGAGAACTACAGAACAGAGGGACTCTGAATGACCAAGTAGCTGTGGTGTTGATCATAGAAGGAGAGAAAAAAGTTATGAGGTAAAGTTGGAAGGATGGAAGTGGTTAGGTAGGATCTTGGCAAGGACAAATCCTTGAGCTTAGGAGGAAGAGTTTTAGTTGCTTTTTGAATAGAGCAGTGTTTGAGGTGCTTCTAATGGAGTTTGGAAGTTTATTCCAGGCTAAACACACATTGTAGTTGTAGTAAAGTTTAACTATGTTTCTGTTGGGTTTATGTATATGAAGTGGTTGTTGCTCTGAACTTCTAAATGATCTGGCGGGGGTGTAGAAGAAGACAAGAGAAGAGAGGGAGGGGCAAGCAGTAGGTTTGTATAAGACAGTGTGGGTGATTTGTAGTTGTGCTAGGAGGAGTTGCTTGGGGAATTCAGTCCATTGCGGTTGTATTTAAGGCTATGCAATGGTGAGATCTGTGGGGTTGGTTTGTTGAAAATCTGGTGATTTTATTGTGGGTTTGTTCTAGCTGTGAGATTAATGTGGATTGCATGCTTGCAGGTATGAGAGCAGCATAAAGAAGGCCAGGTAGTAGGAATGCTCTAGCTAGGGATAATTTAGCTTCAGGGGTAAGGAATTTTTTTGTTACGATACAGTAATCCTAATTTTTGATGTGTCTTTTTCATACATTGGTGAATATTCTGGTCAAATTTAAACTGGTCATCTATTATAGTGCAGAGAAGTTTTGTTTGAAGGTCAGCTGTGATGATGCTGTTATCTAGTGAGGAGATGAAAAAGGAAGACTTGTGGTCAGACAGTGATTTAGGTAGGAAGAGTAGGAGTTTGGTTTTCTTGGGGTTTAGGATAAGCTGGTTTTCATTAAGACATTTTTTGATGGAGTTAAATGTGTTTTGAGTAGGGGAAAGGAGATGGGACATGTTATTAGAGGAGGTGATGAGGGTGAATTCATCTGCATAGTGGATGAGAGTAGAGTGGTTGCAAGCAGTGTAGAGATTGTTAGTAAAGATAATGAATAGAAGGGGGGCAAGGATAGAACCCTGGGGACCCCAGTTTTTACAGGCAAGAAAGGGGAGCAGGAAGCGAGCCATCGAACAGATTGTGATCTGTTAGAAATGTAGCTGGAGAATTCCTGCATGGTGTCAGGAGAGAGGTTGAGTCCAGTTAGTCTTGTTAGTAGCTTAGTGTGAGATACTGTATCAAAAGCTTTGGAACGGTCAAGGAAGAGACAGGATATAAGTTGGTTATTATCTCTGGCATCAGCAACTGTATGAGTAAAAGATAAGAGGGCTGTAGCAGTGCTGTGGTTAGGCCTAAACCATGTTGAGTAGGAGTTAGGAGGTTGCTCTGTATAAGGTATTTAAGGAGTGGATACATTTTTCTAGAATTTTAGAAAGAGGTGAAAGGATGACTATAGGTCGATAGTTAGAAGGGTCCGTGGAGTTACCTCCTTTGTGCAGTGGAATAGTATAGAAGGCTTTGCAGATGTTAGGAACAGTGTTTTGTTGAATAGACCGATTTATTAGAATAGAAATGGGAAATGCTATGGAATCAGCAGCAAGCCTGAGAAAGAGGGAGGTCGTTTATCAGCAGATGAGGAGCAAGGTTTAAGTTTACAAAGAAGAGATTTGGATGAAGGAGGTGGGAATGGGTTTAAGGGAGAATGGGGTTTTGTTACAGGACATAGAAGAGGGGGAAGAGGGGGAAAAGTTGGGGCTGGCTAGAGTTATGATCAGAGTGAGTCATTTTGTGGATGGTGTCTATGATGTGATTATTGAGCATGGTAGCAATCTGTAGTGGAGTGCTATTAGGGAATGGATTTGGGATTGAGGGGTTGCCGGGGTGTAGGATATTGTTAATGGTGGACCAGAAGTTTTTGGGATTGGAGAGGTGTATGGATTGTGCAGTATTGTAGAAGTTTTTCTTATCTTGATAAATGTGTTTTTTTGTTAGGTTTCTGATTTCCTTATAGCTTTGTAGTAGGGTTGGGGATTTGTTTTATTTGCCAGGTTTTCCAAATACTCTCTCTTTTGTGCATGATGGAGCATGTTTCTTTTGATAGCCAAGGTGCATAGGAGACTTTTATCCTAACTTTTCTTTGGGAGCTTGTGAGTCTAGGATGTCGAGGAAGATCTGATTGAATATTTCTATGGCTTCATTAAGGGGAGGGTATTGAAGGAAGGACCAGTTAATGGATGACAGTTTATAGTTAAAGGAATCAGCATGAAATGAGGATAGTTTATGGCAGTCTCTGTATATGTGGGATCTGGGTATGGGATTAGAGTCTTTGGATGTGGATAGGTAGGTGATCACTAAGGGAGTCGGGCAGGGTGCGGGGGTTGTTGTACAGATTAGCACCTGTAGTAAGTACCAAGTCAAGGATAGAACTGGTACCAGTAGATTTATTAATACCAGTGGAGGATGTAATAAGTTGTTTAAATCCATGAAGATTAATACTCATATTGTGTGTGTTGGAGATTAGTTTTGCCCAGTCAATGTTAACATTTCCCAGAATGATACTTTCATAGGAAATGTTTTCTGTCAGCCATGGAAGTATATTTTCAAGAACAGGGATGTTGTTTCCTGGTGGGATGTAAATTGAGGCTATAGCAAACTTTTTGTGGGAGTTCAGGTGACAATTTAGTACAAGTAGTTCAGCAGAGTGAAAACTAGGTAATGGTGTAGGTAAGGGGGAGAGATTTAGTAGATCAGAAAAGAGGATTGCAACCCCACCACCTTTTCTTGTATCTCTCTATCTAATTGAAATATGTTGTAGTCTGGGGGTAAGATTTCATTATTAGCTATATATGGTTTTAGCCAAGTTTCAGTTAAAGTTAGAATATGAGGAGAATGTTGAGCTATCCAGGAGTGTAAGAAAGTGATTTTTTTGGGAAAGCTTTGTATGTTGAGTGAGAAAAGGTTTAGGGTTTTGTGAGTGGAGTAGTGTAGAGTATGTAGGGATGTGTTTGGTGGAGGAAGGGGTGGGAAGCGGTGAGTCCTTAGGCTGAGTGAGGGGGGAGTGAGGTGGGAGTAGGTCCTGGGTTGGGGTGTACATCTCCAGCTAGGAGGAGAGATATAATGGAGGATGTATGGAGGTGTGGGTGTTGTGATGTTAGGCTGTAGAGGAGTAGTTTTAGTTTGTCAGGTGTGTGAAAGTTAGAGAGAGATGTTGTCTTGTATAGGTAAAATGCTTCATAGGTTCATATGTTAGTAGTACTAAGCTAACTGCCCTTGCGAGCCATTTTAAGCCTAGCCAATTATCCCTTGGGAGACTCAAACTTTGCACCTTGTATTTGTAAGGCAAACACCTTAACCATTAGGCCACCCTCCCACCAGGGAAGTGTTAAAGAGTGGTGGTGAGTTGTAGGAGTAGGTAATGTTATAGTCATGGACAGAGTAGGAAAGAGTAGGAGAGGTAAGTGAGAAATGTAGGGGATGTGGTAAGTGGAGAGTTGTATAAGCAGAATAAGGAGTGGGATGCCTAGATAAAAGTGAGACATGATGAATGGAGTTTGAGGAGTGGGGAGTCTGAGATTATTAGCAGGGCTGAGATTAATTGATAGGTAGTAGAAAAAGAGGGAAGAGGAGCGGCTTGAGGTTTGGTAAATTACTCTGACTGGGTAGTGGAGGTGAAAGGCGGAGGGGGTGTAGCTAATGAGGATAGAGTATAAATCTGGTGATATCAGGGGTGGGTGGGAATGGGGGTAGGGGAGCGGAGTGAGCCCAAGCGTAGCAAGGGTGAATGGATCGGATTGAAGCAAGAGCCACAGAAATGTGCTGATACCAGCTAAGAACAAACACAAATAAAACAATCAGTGAAATTATGGGTAAGTGGGGGGTCATATAATATAGCTATTAGATTAAAATGACACAGGTTTACTGATTCAAAAAAGAAAGGGAGTTTAATTTCTAGTTGGACCATTATCTCAAAGACAAACAACATCTTTAGCTATAATAGCAGTTTTCAGATGTCCAATAACACCAAAAACAACTAGAGAGCTAACAGGGTGACAAGAAAAAGTAAAAACAGGGCTACCACAAAGTGGGTTCGGTGGTATACATACAGTCAAGTTTAGAAGTTGTACTAGATAGTAATATCCACATACACAGTAGTAAGGTGTTGGAAGTTTTTTAGCGGCTCCACGTTTGATTGGCATGCAGAGGTGAGGACTGGAGTGGTTGTGGTACAGTGAGGGTTGTCTTGGCTGGTGTAGCCACAGAGAAATTGCTAGCTAGAAGAAAAAAAAGACAGAAAACATGTAGGTAGGTAAAGAGGCAAAGGGTTTCACTCAAGGATTTTTCTTGTGCCAAAGTAAGAAGTAACTTGGAGACCATTTCTAGTTCTCTCCTTTCTCATTTTTTTAAGAAGGACTCAAAAGTCCAGAATATTATTCCTTCAAACCCATTACCTCTTATTCTGTTAGTTGTTTTTATGGAAAAACTAGCCTTAAAATGTTTACCATCATTTTCATATTGACAAACACTGCCTAAACCTGATGGAAGTACCATATTCTCTAATGATTTTAGAACACTTAAATGCATATCCAAGTAGCTATTACAGACAAGTAATTGGTAAGTTGAGAAAGAACCTAAGAAAGGCCAGATACTTGACAACATTTGACTTGGTAAACAGATACTGGCAGATTCCATTTACCCATCCACTAAGGAAGAAACTGCCTTTGTGATCTCTGATGGTTTATTTCAATGCACATTTTCATCAACAAACCTACATGGAACTCCAGCTATCTTTCAGAGTAGGATGGACAAAATACTGAAGCCTTACTCCCGATATGTTGTGACATACCTGAAGGACATGGCCATTTATTCAGAGGAATGACAATTTCAATTATCAAAACAGCAGAATGTGTGTGGTAGACTTCAATGTGAAAGCTAAGAAAAGTAAACTGTGTATTATGGAAACCAAATAATTAGGAATAAATAAATATTTTGGGAAAGTTCCTTGCAATGTGCAATGGTCTCTTGAGTCAGACAGAGAATTCAATGAGCTAAAAAGGAGCCTATCTTCTGCACCTGTGTTTTGGACTACTAATTCTACTAAAGAGCTCACCCTTTATACTATTGTATCCGAGAAAAGCTTGGTACAATGCTTTCTCAAGACATTAAAGGCGAGGAACACTGCATGCTACATAAGCAAAAAGTTAAGCAATCATACCTCTTACCCTCTTAGAGCAAGAAATCTGGACAAAGCCATAACAAAAGAGTCGGTCAAAGGCCCATAAATAGGGACATTTTTTAGATATTTCTTTACAAACTTAGAAAGTTGATAGAACAACAGCCTTTGCATTAGCTTGACTTTTCTGAAGCCTATAAAGTCTGAAACTCAAACATCTGTCATTATTTTCCAACTTTAGTCTTTAATGATTTGCCACTAATTTGCCAGAAAACTACAACTTTATGAAAATTGAGCAAAAATATGAGGCAAAAATCTGTACAGTTGAGAGGTATGTAAGCAACGCGTTAAGGAGATGTTCATCTACAGAAAGGGAGTGTTTAACAATAAAGTGGATCTTCTATTCCTTTAAGCTCTACTGTTGTGTAGGTATTTCAAGTTAGTAATGGATGAGGGGTGGTTGGCACAGCGCCACCAAAGGGGGGTGGTTCTGGGAGCTCACCCCTGCAAAAATATTGTTTCTTGCTCTTTTTTTTTACTGGTTCAGTCTTTTTAGATTCAATCTAAAAATACTATTTTTGTATTCACTGATTTGATAGTTAAGTAAACAATGAGACACTCATGTATATTATATATAAATAGACTGGTGTGTGTGTGTGTGTGTGTGTGTGTGTGTGTGTGTATATATATATATATATATATATATATATATATATATATATATATATATATATATATTATACACACACACACACACATATATATATATATATATATATATATATATATATATATATATACACACATATACATATGGGTCTAGTTCAAATGACTGACAAACCAAAAGACTGAATCCCAAAAGACTGTGAATTCAGAATACTGAATGATGGACTTTGCCCTTTTTCCACCATTGTACGATCTTGGAGTTGGTATATATAGTTAAGTAGGGGGTGTGGGGGGCATAGTCCCTTGCATTAAAAACATGTCCAGTATTTTGAATTTTCAGTCTTTTGGGATTCAGTCTTTTGGTTTGTCAGGCTTCTGAAGTAGACTCTATATATATATATATATATATGGGTCTACTTCATATGATCGAAAGACCATTTGATCGAAAGTTCATTTGATTGAAAACCAGTATTCAAGGCATAAAACTGGGATTTGTCCCCCTCCCCAATGTTGTGCGACCCTGGAGTTGGTATATATAGTTAAGGGGGGAGCAGCCCCACCCAGTTTCCTTTAAAAGAAGAAAAAACAAAAAGTACAGATTTTAAAGGAAAATAGGTGGGGGGCTGTGCCCCCCCCCAACTATATATACCAACTCCAGGGACGCACGACATTGGGGAGGGGGACAAATCCAAGTTTTATGCCCTGAATACTGGTTTTCGATCAAATGAACTTTCTATTAAATGGGATTCGATCAAATGGTCTTTCGATCATATGAAGTAGACCCATATATATATATATATATATATATATATATATATATATATATATATATATATATATATATATATATACACACACACACACACACACACATACATGCATACACACACACATAATCATATTTATTAATGTATACAAGTATTAGTGTGTCAACAAACAACACAGATCATGTGACCACCTGGACAATAATGTGCCTTCACAAAACAGACATGAATGCTAAACAAGTGAAATTATGGAAAAGGTGCATTGAATTACCAATGTAGCCACAAAATGCACACAAGGAACATGGAATTACCCATGTAGCCACAAAATGCACACAAGGAACTCAGATAAAACAGAAAGTCACACTGGTAGCATGAGTGACTTTTTTTAATGTCATTCTGGTGGATTTTGACAGCAGTCATATCTGCCATCCTCTTCTCAGCTTCACCAGGGACTGTTTTCTAAAAAGCTCCTTTTAGAATGTGCCTGCTTGGTATTTGATCTCCATTATATTCATTCTTAGGCCTGTATAATTCAGCTACACAAATTGTTAGTCTTTCTCTTCGAAGACTGTTTTAGCTTTATGTTGCATGATAACAGCTGTGAGGCAAAATAACTAGAGCATTTGATGGACAGAGGCTTCCACGGGGCTTCTTTCAGCACTTCATGATGACTCACTTTATCTGGGAGAGTATGACTTTGTAGTCTTTGAGATTCTAAAACACTTGCTTCAATTTTTATGTTTTAGCTGGAGCACTTCTTGACATTTTACTGAGAATTCCAGATTTTATTATTTCCATCTGGAATTCCTAAAATTTGAAATCTTGTACATTTGTGTGGAAATTACTGAGATGTGAGCTAGCACTTTGGCTTATGCTCCAGTGACTTGGGAAATAGTTGTATGTTACTTTACTCCCTGGTGGATATAGGTAAGGCATCTGGAATGTTGAAAGACTGGCTTAAAGATTGGCAGGTGTCATCTTCCTTTGATTTGGAGGAGTTCCTGTTAATCTGTCAGGTGAATTCATTCCAAAATTGTGGCACATGACAGATGAAGTTTTAAACCATTGCACACTGCATTTTTTTCCTAACAGTAAACTTTTCTGATAATGTACTCTCTTGGGTTACAGCTCCCATCCATGAATCGACACTGCACTGTTGGTATCTGTGAATGCTTGTTCTATTCCTCCACCAACACATATCATCCACCTGGTTCTCCTGTTTGCTTAGTGCTGGCCTGGTTTCTTGTTGATGAGGTATCTTGCCTGACGAATAGTGGTATATGTGACTTTAGTAAATAGTAGGTAACTGTTCTTCTAAGTGGATGGCTCAGACTTAGTGTTCATACGTTGGTACTAGGCTATCAGCCCTAGGGCCTATAGAAGCCTAGCCATAACAATTCCCTGGCTATTTACTTCCCTGGACCCCTGTCTAGCAGGGCGACTGACGTGATAACTGGGGTGAATTTCCTTGCTCCCATCCAATCATCAAGGTTCCTTTTGAAGAGGGCCAAAGAGGTGCTCTGCTTGACATGTATGGGCAGTCTGCTCCAGAGTCTGGGGAGTCTCTGGGTCAGGAACCTATCCCTCCAGCATGTTTTCTTTATTGTGATGACAAGGTTTAGATCCCTGGAGCATGTGGCTCTGAGGGATTGGGATTTCTTTAAGTGTAGCATGTCCAACAGCTCTGGGTTTGACATGGCCTTGTATGTTAAGCAGAGATCGCCTCAGAGTAGACGATATGCGACAGAGTATAGCTGGAGATTTTTAAGGTGGTCAGCATAGGACATCTGCTTTAAGCCTGTGATTCTTTTAGTGAGGTATTTCTGCGGCCTTTCCAGTTTTTGCAGATGTCTTGAGAGGTACATACCAAATGGGGGATTGTATTCTATAATGGGTCTAATGAGGGATGAGTACAGTGGGACAATGGCCTCTTTTTTTCTGGATGAAAAGCCCTTGGTGATGAGGTGTGCCACATAGAAGGATTTCCTGACTGTTGTGGCGATGTGGTTATTGAAGGTGAGACCACTGTCCACCTGTGTCCCTAAATATCTTATCACACTTTTGGTGTTTAGTGTACTGCCACCTATGTGGTAATTCATGGGTACATGTTTTTTCCCCAAAGAGGATAACTATACATTTCTTGGCATTGAGCTTGAGCCCATGGCTCTGGCACCAAGCATCTGTTTCTGTAAGGCCCTTTTGTAGAGTATCGACATTGTGTTTTATAACTCTCAACCTCTTAGTGCAAGAATTCTGTACAAAGCTAAAAATAATGCAGGGACAAAGGTAACTCAGGGACTGATTTTAAATAAAGGATATTAAGTCTGAAATGCAAATGTCTGTCATTATCTAGTGACTTCAATCCTCAATCATTTGCCAGTAAAAAATTATGAAGAACAGACCAAAAATATGAGGCAAAAATCTGGACATTCTACAAAATGCTGGACAGTTGAGAAGTATGGTGTGTTTCCAGGCAGCCTTTGTTTGACAGTGTAAAGATTCTGTCTGGTTTGTGCTATAGAAGTAATCGGTCTTAAAAAATGTTTGATTATTTACATAATTCATGTGTGCATGTATAGTTTTTTATTGGCCTTTACAATTGTATTTGAAGCACAGTGCCCATTTTGTGACCCATACATTACAGAGTTAGAATTACTATACACCTTAGAACCTATTTATTTTCCTTCCAGGCATGTTTGATCAGTTTATCTTTTGGCAAGTTTATTGTTGTTATCCAGTTAGACAAAATCATTGCTTCTTTAGAAAAGCCAAACAGGCAAACATCTTCTGCCAAATTGGCTATATATTCATACACAGCATCTGGGCTGCATTCTTGTGAAGAATGTTTCCCTAGATACTGCGGACTGTCCATACCCTAGCCAAATTCTAACAGGATGTCCTCATATTTTAGACTATCTGCCTGGAAAAAAAAATAGTTTTAAATGTATTAGCCTTTAGTCATAAAATATTAGCAAATTCATGAAGTAAGTCAGACTGGATGGAAATAACTTTTACTGGCTCTTCTTTTTGTAAATGATTGTGTTCTGCTAATGGAAAAGTCTTAACGTCCATGCCCAACACCTTCAATCAGTAAGGCAGACGGCGCCAGTTAGTACCATTACTCAATGGTTCATTCACCAAAAGAAACAAAGCAGGCCATAGGGGGCAGAGATAAAGTCTGATATAAATGTCTGCCTGCAAAATGTCTATCACTTAATTGGTCATACTGAGATTTCATCATACTGGAAATCTCTTTGATAGCCCAGCTGATGGAGTCAAATACCTTTTCAAAAGTGACTTGAACTGTCATGTGTGGGTCAAGGTTATCCTGTAATATAATTATTGTAATATCTGTATTATCAAGGTCATGGCACAGCAAACTTATACTAGACAAGTCACCAATTAATACCGGGAGTAACTGCCACAGATGTTTTGTTAATCCAGACATTATTTTAATGTTTTTTCCTGTGGACATTGATCAAGGATATAGATTGGTAATTGCCCACTTTTGAGTTGCTTTTCCCCAGCTTAGGAATGACAGTTATTGTCAACAGGGAAATCATAGGGTTCATGGTTTTATCTCTCTGATTTGCCTGGAACATCAAGGTAACCAAAGAGAGATAGTCTATCTCCAAGAGCTGAGTATAGCTTGCCGTATAGATCATCTAGGCTCGGAGCTTTCCCTTTTGGACATCTCAAGAAGCTGCTCCTGCTTTATGAATACTGACTTGAAGCAGGAAGCATTTGGATCCTAGAACAGCCTACCTGTTGAAGCTTGGCCCTGACAAGGAAAATTCTAATTTTAATTTCCCAGGAAACATTTGTTATAATGGAGTTCCCACAGAGTTCCTCACAGAATTTCTGGAACTCATATTGATCTCTTCATAGTGAACAAATTTATTGTCAGCTGAATGACTTATTGACATGATTGACTGCTGAGACTGTCACTGCCTGGCTTATTACCCAGAGCCCATCACCTCATTACTGCCATTTCCAAGGGCTTTTGCACCTGCACCCTTCTAAACAACCCTGACTGCTTATGGGTAGTTTATACAGGTGTACCTACTTCTAGGTCTTAAACTGACTAATGAGACAACAAAGCCATAAATGTTTCATGTCTTCCTCCTCTAACAATTGTAGCAGTGCCCTCTTTTCCATCCACGCAAACCTGCAACTAAACTGCAAATGCAGTTTAAAAGATGGACACAACACTGGCAGAGACATCAGGTTGCATTAGGGTTACTACCTTTGTCAACTGAGATTCTGTGACAGTCCAGACAAATTCCGGTTATGGCTTCGACCGACAAGATCAACATTAACACCGGTGTCACTGGAGCAGGTTGATACACATGTGATATTATAAAAATAACTACTAAATGAACATAATGCAAGATAACTATGCATTTAGAAACATGAAAACTGTAATGAGTTCAGTTAGCTGCTCCCTGCAGCATGTTTAAATGTATACTTTTTATTTGATCATGCGCAGTCAAGCAGTTTGCCATTGTTTCTGACGAACCGAAAAAATGCCGCACAATCCAATCCATAATTGACTTTGACTTGTAACTCAGCCTTTATTACTTCAGTTGCACACCTGTTTCTCACATCTGTCAAATAATTGCACATTAAACTGAAAATTCGCTCGACAGGTACGTTCAATGTTGGAATACTCAGCACAAATGAGACCAGTTTAAGCAAATTTGGCAAACTGTCAACTCCCACACTGTCAAACATGGCAACCCATTTCCTGTCAACAGACTCAGTTTCAATGTTTTCGACAGATGAAAATGCAGAACTCCTGTTGTCGGCATTGGTGTGCGACTGTAGTACAGAACGGACATCACAAAATTCCAAATAAAGCTTGTCCATGCATATTACTTTCTGCAACTTGAGCTTCTCTACAGCAATTGACAGATTCTGGTACTCAGTAGGTTTCTTCAGATTGAAACACTGCATGTGGTACAAATAATTATTCTCGGGGAAAATCATACCACTGTTAAAGATACATAACAGCTCATTGGTAGAATGAACAAAATTGGTCTTCCAGTTTATGAACTGTCTGGCTGGGTAGTTTTCTGAGAGCCTTTTTGACTGCGAAGCCAAATAATTTGTCACAAATACGCTGATTTAGTTTGTGTCTTACAGAGAACATTATGTTGTAAATGTCGGTTGCAGCTAAGGTATCCCTTTCTAGTTGGAGTACGGCATTGTGGAAAACTGGAAGACAGTTCTGTAAAAAATATAGATACAAGGCTGGTACGCACGATTCGTCGTCAGTCTCACTTTCTCCACTCTCGAACTGGATGTATGGCCAAATAGCCTTGGGAGTTTCATCGCGACCCAAGCTTTGGAAAAATGCGGTAACTGCTAGCCAGTTTCGCAAGAGTTGATCAGTTGCTGGCACCAATGAAAGCCATCATGTAGGCACATGACGAAAAAGTTGTGCCAACTCCATTTCAACAAAATCAAAATTCTTTCAGCTCACTGCAGCTTTTGGCTGATACAGAAAATAAATTGTACACTTTCAGAATAAGACTCTCGACATCATAATCTAGCATGTCTGATGCCTTTTTAGTGGTATTGTGAAGTACATATGCTGGGCAACCAGCAGCAACAATGTCCCAGTGGTCTGCCTTCAGCAATTGAAACACTGAATGATGTTTGCCGAAATTCACACTAGCATTGTCTGCAGAGTAAGCAGACATCATACTCGTGTTCAGCCCATTGATGTCAAAAATATTAACAATTTTATCATGAATACTGGCTGCAGATTCATCAGCATCATCAGAAAAGTCTAACAGCTGCATTGCGATCCCATAATTTGGCTTGAAGTATCTCAGAACAAGTGGAAAAAGGGTGCACCCCAGCACTATCAGGTTTCACCTCATATCATGCGTTCCGGCCCCAAAATCCGGACAACACCAAAAAAGGAGGGGGGGTGTCCATATTCAGGACACCACCACCTCTTAGATTGGTGGCAATGCACAATGCACGAGGAGACCATTCCAGGTACTAACTATAGGCCACAACTGCTCTGCAATTTAGTTAGCATGTTAGAGCCACCTCTCAAAAACTCAGAAACCACATGGCCTTTCAGAAAACACTGGAGGGATTAAATGTATCCAAACACCATCATATACTAGGTGACTTCAACTACCCAATATAAGACTGAAACACTCCAAGCCCAACACTCTAGCTGCAAGGGTTCTGGAGTTCATAAACTCAAATGCCATGGAACACAGCTCTAGCATCATCATATATACATACCTCAGGAGTGGCGACGCGAGGTGGTACGGCGACTTGGTCCCATTCTCACGGTCACTCCACCCCACCGACAATAACTGGGACCGTCCATTAGCCACAAGAGCAGCGCAAAGCAGCCAATGGAGAGGATCATAAACTCATAAGAAAGACATAGGGAACTTTTTGACTTTTTTGGAAACAACCTTTTTTGGCTTGCAGAAAGGCTTTCAACTTTTTTAAACTTTTTTTGACTTTTCAAAACAGTCACCAAGGCCATTGATGAAGGAAAGGCAGTCCATACAGCCCACCTCAAGGCCTTGCCACAAATACCCACATCAGGTATCACTCAAAAACTCATCAGCTTGAATGTAAACCCATACATCACAAGATGGGTTGCAACTGTCTTAAAATGACTAAACCCACAGGGGGGTCAGAGTGGGGCCCCATGTCAGACTCAAAGCCTGTCACAAAGTGGTGTCTGTCAGGCTCAGTCCTGTCCACTCTTGTTCTGCATCTACTTTCTTACTTTACACAAACAACAAACACAGGAGGGTTATGTTGACAGTGACAGTTTGCTGCAAACTGGGCGCATCTTCTAGTAGAAAAACACTTCACACAGATATCCTTCTTCAGAAGGGCCAACGGATAACTGGTGCCAGAGCCAGCCATGGCAAAAAAAAAAAATGCCAGAAAAATATAGTCATTCCTTCGAAAAAACAAGTTTGCCCCCCTAGCTACCATAGCGGCAAGCACCTTGGGCAGATAGCCTAGTATGAACCTATGAACCTATGGTGCTATGCTGAAGTATGTATGTTCATTCTGTAAATCATTAATTATCAATTCAATGGTGTGTGGTGCCAAAATGTCTGTTAAGATAGCTTCTGCTTTAGTTTGGCCGCACAAAACTTTCACAGCTTTCTGTGAATCATTAAAAATGACTGGCAACAGTTTCATTATGCAGTCAAGTGACCGTGTATAATTGAATGGTAAACCATTGACAATTCACTTGCAGTTACTTCCTGCTGCTCTGTTGTATTTTTTTGAGGATGTTGTAAATTTGGTTATTAAACTTGATTAAGGCTTTTTTCTGTCAACGTATGACCCATGCTGGCCATGTGACTTTTTATGTCACATTCCCCTCTGCGGCCTATTCCAAACTCACGTCGACACATTTTACAGTGTGCGTGGTGAGGTTTTCCATTAATGCTGTCATGAAGCTGTAAACTGATTTCCATGAATTATTAAAAGTGCACTGTCTTTTCAGTTTTTTTTTTCTCCTAGGTGGGGTGTCAGCGTCCGTTTCAGCAGTTTCCTCAAATGTCCCTTTACTCTCTTGAATCTCTTCTTCACTCTCTTGTCCTTCAGTGTCCACCATAATAACACATGATACGGCTGTGAAAATTAACAATGAATTAACTATTGAAATTATTTTAATGATTAAAACTAATGAGACAATGTCTTATGTCAGTATAATGTCACACAAATAAAATCTAAACAAACGCAAAATGCAATCAACTTTCTGCACACTACGTATTCACACAACACAACTTCCCGTTATGACATGTTATTAAGGCAGCGTTAAATATCAGCAGCACTAAGTCTATGGTTGGACAACATAGAGGGCTGTCTACTGGTTATCTTGACACAATCTGACTGTCAGACCCTTGCAAAATATATTCAATATCAGCCTCAGAACAGGCTTTGTAACAGACAAATGGAGGATCGCCACAGTTATCCCACTCAACAAAGGAAAGCGCCCTCAACAGACTTAAGTAACTACAGACCCAGACATCTGACCAGCCTCATCTATAGATCTATGGAAAAGATCATTATAAAATTAAGAAATAGTGATATAGGGAACTTACAGATTCTTGACACAAGCCAGTATGGATTTGTCGAGGACAGATCTTACCTACTTAACCTGGTAGATATTTTTGCAAAACTAACAAACACGAAGGATGAGGGCAAAGGCACACACATTGCATTTCTAGAAAACACGATGGCATTCAATCAGAAAATCTCACAGCTAAATGTAAATACTCATGTAACACATTGGATACTGAACTGGCTCACAAACAGAACCCAGAACAAAAGGGTGGAAGCTCCATCAACTCCAGAAGACCTATCACCAGCTGAGTGCCTGGGTTTTAGTCCTTGGGCCACACCTCTTTGGCTTCCATTTCTCATTGGTCACAGCCAGTGCAGAGGGCATAAGGGTGACAAAGCCTGCAGGTAACTGCAAACTTGGAACCATCACAAACTCCCCCAAAGACACTAAGATCCTCCAAAAGGGTCTGTCCCAAAATGAACAGCTGGTGTCAGAACTATGGACTAAAATCTAAATGCCAAGAAATATACAATCATAGCCTTCAGCAAACAGGACACCCTGTGCAACTATCACATTAAGAACGTACTCCTGAAAGTTGATCCTGTAGTTAGGGGTCTGGGAAACTATATCGACAATGACCTATCCGTTCATTACCATATATCCATTATTGTACGAAAATCCATTTCCATCACATAATTTATATTCAAAGGTATGGTGCCTGGTTCCAGACATGTCAATACTCCATTATATTCAGCATTCATTATGCCGACCATTTAGTTAAATGCCCCCTTCAGTTTGTATTTGTTGAGATGCCCATCACAATCAGAACACAAAACACTTTCTGGAGTGATATGTATAAATCATAAAGAATGCTGCTTCTACGGAACCACTTTCCATTCCATGTTAAGCAATGCACATCTCTTACTCTGTTCAAACACAGCTTGGATGAATAGATGGGAAATCACAAATTCACCCACAGTTTAGCACTTTTGTCTCTTATGGATATCGGAAGCATGTACACATCTAAAAATTAACTAGTTCTTCTCACCTATGGGCACAAAAAATTCATCAGCTGTTCCTACCTACAGGCACTCACATATATTCTACAAGAGCTTACAGTTAGGCTTCATACAATCTTTGTCTAATAAGAATCTATCAATTGATGAATCTAAAAATAAAATCTGGTAATGCCCCCCCATTAAATAACTGGATTAATGTGTTTCTCTAATGGATAATTGTAATGCCTTATTTAAATCTCTGTTCAACATTATAGAGCATCACAGGAAAAATATATAGCTCTGTTACCACACTGATATTCTCACAAACTACACAAGTTATGCAACGGAAGTACACATCATAGCTTGAGTTCTGTTTCTTTCATATTTGTAACCAATACTTTTTTGTTTAGAATTAATATTTGGTAATATAAAAGCATAAATCACTTCTTGCTGCTTGAACTAACTACATCATATAATGACACTTAAACTGCCATGAAATCAAGGCATATTATATACAAGCAACTTATTTGAAAAACTGCAAATAATTTATTTGGTTTCTTTTTTCTTCAATGAAGTGAAATAATAACCAAGTTTAAATATATACACAGACAATCCGTAAACTGAAGGTACTGAAGACACCAGCGAGACGTTGAAAAATGTATTAGTAATGAGCCAATAAGATTAAGTGCTTTCATCAGTCTATAACCAAGATTTCATCAGAATGTAAAAATTCAAGAAAGTCTACAGTATTTAAATAGTAAAAAATCACATGAACACCACATCAATTAACAACCGAAGCAAATGTGTTAACCCTGTGTTATCAAGTACAATAGGAGGTAGTTGTTAGAACATAAGGTGCAGGGCTTACACTTTGTATGATTTTAAATGCAGTACACTACTGATTGAAATACATTCATTAAGGCCAGGGGGCACACAACCATTCAATCTTAGTTGCCACATCATTTCTCTATATTCGATAAGATCTTCCCATGGCCCTCTCCTCATATTCTGGGGTACAAAATCCAGTCCAAAAAATAAAAAAGAATGATCAGGGTGCATTTCCACATGCTTGTATAAAGAGTGTTTAACATTCTTATTCCTTATATTTAGATTGTGCTCATAAATACTCCCTTTAAATTTCCATTTGTTTTTTCCTACATAGAAACACAAACATTGAACATACTTTGCCACATATATTAAACCCATTGAATTACAAGTCCAGTGGAATGGAATAACCAACTTGTGGGTCCCTACCACTAATGTGTTACCCTCAAAAATAAATTTGCATTGGTTGCAGAGTCTACATTTGTAGGTTCCCCATCTCTTGGCTGAATTTGAAGCAAGTTTTTCAATGACTTCCAACAGTTTTTTCAAGTTCTTCCCTGTCCAATATACTATACATGGTCTATCACCAAACTTCTCAAAATCTTTCCCATAACAAGAAAATATTTTCCAGTTCTTGCATAGTATGTTACCAATTGCATCACTGTCCAGTGTAAGTTGTGACAAATGCCTTGCCATAATTTTTAGTATTGTTACCTATAGCGTATCTGTAACTAACATCCTCTATAATCTTAGTGGAACCCCTAAAAAGACGTAGGATGGTGCCTTCTAAACTTTTAGTACTAACCTCATTACAAATACTAATAATCAGTTGCAAAAGATACCCTCTTGCCTGGAACATGTCAAGAGGTTTGTCACTTTCTTGCTCAAACATATTGTCATCAGAAATCATTTTAGCCAGACGAATAAATTGTCCCTTTACCACCCCCTTCTTAACATGTCAAGGGTGGCAACTTGTGTAATGCAAGAGGGAATTTGAATAGTGGGGTTTCCTATAAATGTCAGTAGTAAGCCTCTCCTTAACATGATCTTTAGCTATTAGCACATCTAGGTAGCTAATGCTTTCAGTGCTGTAGGAATAAGTACATTTCAAAAACGAGGTAGTGGAGTTCAGATAGTTTACCAAGTCAGTTGCTTCTTCTTCATTCATTTCCCCTGCTAAAAAATATAATCCAAAAATCTGGCATAGATTTTTAATGCCTGTATTTTGGGTTACTCAGTATGTACTGTTTTTCCCACTGCACCATAATTATATTAGCATACGGGGGGGGGGTGCAAGCCGGATCCATTGCTAAACCCCTTTTCTGCTTAAAATACTGTCCTTCAATATAAACAAAGTTATAGTCTAAAAGTATTTCCATCAATGTGACTAAAACGTCAATTTCATCAAAAGAATAAGTTCTTAAATCCACTAGAAATTCCCTAAACCATTCAAGACCCTGTTGGTGGGGAATAACATTAAATAAACTAACATCAACTGTTACAAAACATAATGCTTTTGAATAGTTGACTCCGCTAAGTTTTGTCAAAGAATCCCAAGAGTCCTTAGTATAATATCCTTGTCCCTGTTTGGCAGTTTTTTCACTCCCTGCCAGGATTGCCAGCAGCCTAGCGCCATCCCTCTCTTTTTACTCTTACTCTGTCATTTCTACGTTACAGCTCATAACTCTGTGCCTGTCTTATTCCTTGCCTGTTGTTACAGACTTATGCTATAATACATTAGCCTTCTGCTTTCGCATTTCTCTTTGTCCTTTTTCCTTGACTCCTCTATAGTTGCTCCTGTCTGCTACACTCTTTCCCCAAGTCTTTCTGCTTGCCTGTCTATCATTTTACTGTGAATCTCCATTTCACTCTAAATGCCTGCAAATCTGGAAGGTACTGGCTGGCTGTGATTTCTCTGCTAAATCACACCCTCTCTGAGCTTCCTCACTAGCTTGACTCTATCCTTTTACAGCACTTTCAGGTCGGCAACTGATTGTTTTTCTTTGGTGCTAACCCAGCTATGCTTCAGCTCACTTCGTTCCACTACCCACCCTCATTCCCACCCACCCCCATATCATTTCCTTTGTACTTAACCCCCAGGCACACCCCACAACCAAAATCCTACCCCTTTCCATCTTCCAGAGCACCTCCTAGAAATTCTCCTCCTCCTCTCTCCCACACCTGTATTAATACTGCACCAGTTACTCCTCACTTACACCAACTCCCCCTACTAGTTACATCCCTATAATCTCCTCATGCCTTCTTATAACTCTGTAACTGATATCTTCCATAAGACTCTACCACTAATATCTTAAATTGAGAGATTCCTTCACCACACCTAACATGACTGTCTCAACCTATTCTATTCTCTGCCTGCCTCCACTACTCCACCTTTCCTCTCTGACCTCCTTTTATCCCCATTTAACTCCAGTACACAAATGACCCTACAAATTCTCAAGCCTATGGCTTCTCATCTACACAGTCTTTTGACATCTCCCCATCAATCTTCCCTCTAAATACTCCTCTCCCAAAAATCTAAATTCCTCCCTCCCACTACATCTATTCTAAAATTAAAACAAAATATCTCTGCTACTACCTGCACAAACACAAGCTCCACTTCCTCTCAGAGGCACTACTTTTATCAGGTGATATTCATCCTAATCCAGGCCTCATCTCTTCCTCCCCAACCAGCAATGCTACCTCTCCTAGCCTACCAATCCCTATCCTCCCAAAAAACACATCCCATTCTACTCAATGAACATTTGGAGTATACTAAATAAAACTAAATTAGTGAATTCCATGCTTGGATTGTCAACCATACCCCAAATGTAATCACCCTAACTGAAACATGGCTGAAACCACACACCTCTGATAGAGAAATACTTCCCCCAGGTTATAATATACTTCACCTAGCTTGCCAAAAGAAAAAAGGGGGTGGAGTTGTCATTGTCTACTCCAATCACCTAACCCTCATTTGTCTTAATGAACCCATCTTTCCCTCCAGCTGAAATCCTGGAAGCTAACTTTAAACTTAATAACTATTCTACCATCACTGTAGCAGCTATATATATTTCTCCAGGTGACAATACCCCCCCCCCTCTTCTGGAAAACATTCTCTCATACCTCTCTGAACACTGTCCAAATGAAACCATAATCCTACAGGATGTTAATATTAACTGGCTAACTGTAAACTCCCCTAAGTCTACTTCCTGCATTAACTTACATGACTTTACACAATTAATCATAGAACCTACCTATTCCAGTGACTCACACATCCATACACTCTAATAGATTTGATACTAGTCTCTGATCCCTCCAAATATCACAACCCAGAAACCCTACACAACTCCTTAAGTTATCACTCCCCAATAAAAGTCCTTAGATTCACTCCTCACTTCACCAGGCCACATAGATACATAACTTGTTGCAAACTATCTAACTTCTGCCCTGACACTTTTAAAACCCTCCTCTTGAACATTACCTGGAATTATCTTAGAGAACTTCCCCTCAATGAAGCAGTCCAATCATTCAACGCTACCTTCTTTAACATACTTAACTCTCTAGCATCTCTCCGCACAGTCCGTATAAAATCCAATATATCCCCATGGCTAACCAAGGCTACTCACACCCTAATGAAAACTAGAGACAGGATGTGGAAAACCTGACTAAGGACCAAGCTCCCTCCAGATTTGCAAAAATACAAGAAACTCAGAAATCTGACAAAAACACATTACTAATGACAAAAAGGATTTCTACTTTATCCCTCCTACAGCACTAAAATTTAATCCAAAAAATGTTGGAATTCAATCAACCAAACATTGCATCCTGGCAACCATTCTTCCCCTAATCCCTACCCTAACAAGACACCTGAAAAAACTGCCTCCATCTTTAACACCTACTTTATTGAATCCATATCTAAGATTAGTAACACTAACCCCTCTACAACTAACATTTCTAATATCTCTGGAACCTTCTCTTACCATCAACTCCTCCAATACTTTTCACCTCAAACCTGTATCCACTATCTTTATTAAATCTCTGCTCTCCAAATTAAAACCGTGCTCTACATCAACTTACAACATCCCTCCCTTCTTTCTACAGCAAGCAGCTGACTCTCTTGCTCTCCCTGTATCCATCTTGATTAACCTCTCTATCTTAGAAGTCAAAAGTCCCATGTATCTAGAAAGAATTTTACACTGTACCTATTCATAAAGGAGGTAACATCACTGAAATATCTACCTTTAGATCCATTGCTATCCTGTCACCACTCTCTAAAGTACTGGAAAAATGCATTCACAAGCAAACCATGCAACACCTACTTTAGGAAAGACCTGCTCACTCCCACACAACATGGCTTTCAACATAAACACAGTACTACCACTGCCCTATTTCCTTTACTAACACTATTTCCCTGGCCAGAGATAACAACAAACTCATCTCTTGCTTATTTTTTGATCTTTCAAAAGCATTCGACACTGTCTCTCACTCTCTACTTCTGACAAAACTGACCAACCTTAACTTCTCCCTCACTACTGTTGCTTGGTTTTCTAGCTATCTCACTGACCGACTACAATCAGTGAGATGGCACTCTGCACTTTCCCCTTGTCTCCCTGTCAAAATGGGCATTCCCTAAGGAGATATTCCTGGCCCATTACTGTTTAATATCTTTAGTAATCTACTCTATACTTCTTGCCCTCAGTCATCCCTTGTACAATATGCAGATGACTCTACAGTCATCACCATCTCTGACTCTCCCTCCAAACTCCTCTCTGCTACTATAGGCTTCCTTTATATCAATTGAAACCTGGCTATCCAATAACCAACTAATTCTGAACCCCACCCCCAAAAACTAAACTCTTGCTCTTTCTGCCTAAAACTTTAACCATCTTAAACCTACCTTCTCTATACTGTCTCTCAATAACACTCCAATTGTAGTGGAACCTAACACAAACCTCTTAGGCATCACTATAGATGATCAACTTAACTTTGGTTTACACATCAACAATTGTATCAGAAAGACTCATCAGAAACTAAGCCTTCTATACAGAAACAAAATGTTTCTCACTTCCTAAGCTAAAGTAACCCTCTCTCATAGTTATCTACTACCCAGTCTACTATATGGCTCTCAAATTCTAATAAATCTTAACTCCACAGTCCTAGCTAAACTAGACTCAATCTACAACAAGGTAGCTAGATTCTCAGCACACCACACTATCAAAACCCATCATTGCCTCTCACTTAAACTGGCTTGAACTACCTCACCAGCTTCTTCTCTCTTGGCTTCAAATCATACACTGTATCCTTTACCAGCCTTCCTACTGTCCAAACATATCTCCTCTTACCTCCCGCTATTCTCTCACTAAATCTTTCCGTAGCTCCAACCAAGACCTCCTACTTTTCTCTAAACCCAAGACTAAAATTGGATGCAACCTCTATAGCGATCATCCAACAGTTTCTTGGAACAGGCTCCCACTACAAATTAGATCACTAAAACAACCTAAACAATTCAAAGTTGCTGCTAAAGAACACCTACAAACTGTCTGGTAATGCCACTGTACTGACCCTCCTTAAACCTTAAATTAGCCCCTAAATTGTCCTCTATTTCACCCACTACCTTTTATCCATCTCATAGTCTTGGTATCAGCCAATACTCTCTGCCCCTCCAATCAAGTCTAATACCGGGCACTTCAAACCTCAGTCTTTCTACGCCTTAGTCCAATATTCATTCTAACCATCTCTCATTTATCTCCTCTATGTCTACACTTGATAGTAACCAATGTTAAAATGAATTTATTGCTTTTCTCAAATGTATAAATATGTTTTTATTTTCATTACCACTGTGATGCCCCTGCACTGGCCCAGTAATCAATTAGCCTTGATTTATCACTAACACCAATGAGTGACATGCACATTGGGAGGATGACAAGTACACACACAGTAAAGTACAATTTCCCTTAAAAGCACACAGAGATCACAATCAGTCTGGGGATGGTTTCTTCATCTCTCTCCAGATCCCCAGTAAGACTCCCCACTGACACAGCTATAGGGTTAAGATGTCAGCTGAGTGGTCAAGCCAAAACCTCCAGCACCCTCTCTGTCCAACCAGTTCGTTATGTCCTTGTCCAAGTAGCTGACACATACACACACACACACACAAACACACACACACACTTTGAGATTTGATTTATATACAAACACACAGACACTCCTGGGGAAGGTGGGCACAGGTTCACCAGCTATGCCCCCTTCTGCCCATACTATAAAGTAGAAATCACTGTCACCAACTACCCTTACATATCAGCTACTATAAAGCCCTTACAAAAGGGTGACCAGTTCTACTGTGCAATGTTACTGTTATCCAAATGGTAAGTGTGACCAACAGCAAGGCTATTTAAGAGTGGCCTGTACAGTGTCACCAAGTACATATGCAAGTACTCTGAGCTTAAATATCTCTAAGCAAACCAGCCACAATTAAAATGTTTAAATATATTTAACAATAAATAATAAAGGAACAAGACAATACTCAATAACTTAACACAGTGACAACAGAGTTCAGAATCACAGGAAATACTTTAAAACAACTTTGCAGGACAGTCTCACATAAATGCAGAAAACATCTAAACTAATCTTTACTGTATTCCTATCTATATCTAAGAGATACTATGCCCTAAATGACTTAGTTACAGAGCAAGGCAAATACAGATGAGATGTGCTGATGAGAGAATGTTTCTAGGTCCAAAGACAAATACAAAATGCACTGACTTACTCTCTGATATAGTTCTTAAATTACTATCAAACATTTCTGCTGGGTTATCTCAGATTACATAATTCTTTGACACCTCTGCCTTCAGTTTCCAGGCTAACAGAAACTTAACATTTAGCACCTCTGTGTCAAAAATACTTATCTCTTAGAAGCTTGTCGGAACTGCAAGTCGTAAAACAGTTACACACTTTTACCTTTGAAACCTGCAATCATTTCTGTTTCCAGACAATAGAAAGAAATTCTAGCTACAGACATTCTATATCCTAGCTGAGATAAATACCATTGTAAACAATTCATTTATTTTCTTAGAGTTGAAAGTTAACTCTGTTCTTTTCCAGTAGGGTACACTGTGGTTACATTCTTGAAGCTCAGCACATAACATAGAATTTAACACACACTTCTGCACAAGCAGTTTAATATACACATAACATATAGTTTTCTTACATTTGTAAGACAAGCATACAAATCATATTACTATTCATAAATGACATAGACTTACATACAAAATTCCAGCTAGCTGGGCTGGCAGCCTTCACAACCACCTGTGGAATTATGATGTGTAAATAATTCTTTGTAATCTTTATGTAAATTACTTCTGCTAATTTTACTGTATAATGTACTGGAGGTTTTCTCCCCAGGCCTCCACTGAAAAGGGCACTTCAGCTCAGTCGGACTAACCTGGTCAACAAGCATAAAATAACTAGATAAATAAATAATAAATAAGCATTGTGCCATTTGCTAGGATCAACCTACACTATTCCAAATGTAGTGAACTGCATTTCTCTATCCACCAACCTCTGCTTCATTAGAATAAATCTCTCTTCCACACTTGCATGCCATTTTCATTTCTCCATTGCTTGCATCCTGTTATGTCTTCAGCATTTACGAATGCTGAAAATAAAATGTCTGTGGTTTGTAGGGAGGGGTACTTTTTGTTTTTTGAGACTGAAAGACTTGCAATTCTTAATGTCAGGGCAGTAACAAACTAAACTAGTTTGGTAAGCTGAGGGAATATTTCTTTGGTAAGTGGCTGAGTGTTTCAAATGCTGCTAATAATTGCAATGTGATCAAGTGATCAAATTAAAACTATTTCCATATTTTTTCTTGCTGGACAACCATGCCTCCATCCCCCTATGAGGGAGTGGAGCTTCACCCTCATATCACCAACTTTTTTTTTTTTTTTACACTCTGACGAGTATCGTCTGGTTAACTGACTTGCTCAAGTCACTCATTGCAAGTGGAAACTGAGAAAAATCAATTCAAGAACTACATGATGTATTCCAAATATACCATCTCCAAGCCTGATGCACCTTTTGTTAAGGAATGAATCAGAGGCCCCATTTAAAATGCTGAACTTGAAATTTTAGGGTACTGGAATTATAGCAGGTACTCATGTCTCATAGTCCTGTACCATAGAAACAAATCAGTACTTTATATAGTCAGAAACAGCAAGAAATACCATGACAATAGTTTTGCATACTATTTGAATGTAATCTGTGCTTTATAGCTAAGAGTATGTGGAAAGTATGCTCTTTATAAAGTAAAGCATTGTAAATCTCCCTAGTGTGATTCATAGCATAAGGTGAAAAGGATCATAGATATTCTTATGCAGTTCAGGTTGTTTGAGCTAATCAGATCAAAGCCCATTCTCTCCTATCACATGCATAATGTGTGTGTGTGTGTGTGTGTGTGTGTGTGTGTGTGTGTGTGTGTGTGTGTGTGTGTGTGTGTGTGTGTGTGTGTGTGTGTGTGTGTGTGTGCCACTAAGTTACACAAAAACTATAGGTTTATTGTATACATCTAATCATGAAAAAAATAGCAACACTTCTTGATTTCTCTATTTTAACATGAAATCAAAACAACAGCACTTCTTGGCGTCTCAGTCCCAAAAATTAAATAAAAGAAACACAGCCCTTTGGCTTACATTTCCATAAGACAGTACCTCTCTGGTATCTTCATATAGTCCACAGAACCTCACCAGAATATAAGCTGTTATAGGATGTTCACACTGCAGGCTTCCCTTAAACCTCGGTTTTAGCTCTCGGTCAGATGTGTTCCCCTTATACTACATGACTTAGCACCAAGCGGGTGATTTATGCCACACTTCCAGAGTCCCATGACTTAGCCCCAAGTGAGCCTCTGTACTCCACACTTCGTGTTCCATGACTTATCCCCAAGTGGGCCAATGTACTCCACATTTCCAGTGTCTCATAACTTAGCCCCAAGTGTGCTGATGTAGTCCACACTTCCAGAGTCTTATGTCCAGATGATGACCTAACTTTCTGAAGGTCTTAGGAATGGAGCTTGCTTCCATAATAATAATAATGGTAAATGGTAATTATGAGTTCATTACTGAATAAAGCAGAATATATTCTTGACTAAAACTCTACACTGTGGCACACATTTAATAGCATGGACGGCGCAGTGGTGCAGCGGTAGCGTTGTCGCCTCACAGCAAGAGGTTCTCTAGTTCGATTCTCGGCTGGGGTGCCTTTTGTGCGGAGTCTGCATGTCCTCTCTGCGTTCGTGTGGGTTTCCTCCCACATTACAAATACATGCGTCTGGAGCATTTCTCCCTGGGCCTCCGCTAAAAACTGGCTTCGTTCCAAGTTGGACTTTCCCGGTTAACAAATGTTAAATAAATAAATAAAAAATAACTAGTTCCTATATTCAACATGTTATATGTGTGTGTGTGTAATTTCTAATTTCTGTGCAAAAGGGAAAAGTGTGTGTGTATGCGCGCATGTGTAATTTCTAATCTCTATGCAAGTTAGACGTTAAGGGCAAAGCTATGCAGTGTTACAAATTACAGTATCTACACCTTCATTTTTGTAAGTTTAAGGAAACAGTACAAAGTAGCATGACAGCAGGTTTGAATACTATTTGAACGTACTCTCTGCTTTACAGCTGACAGAATATGCAAAGTTCAGATGGTGCAAAAAGGATTCTGATTTTATTCATCTTGGCCTCAGTACCTTCCCTGACTTTTAACTGAAAAGCCATGGGATCCACAACCAGGTAGGTTCCAGGACAGGTGCTGTTTTTAAATTCACTCTTTGAAATGACTCACTTGTATTTTGTAAGGATGGTTTCAGAGATGTTGGCATTGTAAAACTATTGTCATAACAAGTTCCTCTGTTGACTTAAATGTGAAAATTGATTGCATTTACTTCTGAAACTAAATGCTGTGTGTGTGGGAGTTTTTAAAATATGATGACTGTATTTGGATAATTGAGAAATACTGCTTTTTGGAATTCCATGAAAAAATATTTCCAAATAACACGCAAACAACATAGACAATAGTGTGCCCTAAGCAAAACCATGTAACTACAAGTGAAAACAAGGTACTCAGATAATCTGACGTACAACAAAAGTTGTAGGACATTTCATCAAGATTAATTCAGTCTAAAATTAAAAAGACAACTATTTTACTGTCATACAACAATTAATAAGCAATTATGGTAAACTGTGGTATTAAAGATGATTTAATAATAAGATTCTGTCATCTGTGCTAATGTACTCAGCAAACTTCTGCTACATCTGAAGGCAGGGCAGAAAAAGAATACCCCTATAGACCGTACTGCCATATAATTTAACATGGCTGCTTCAACAAGGAGTTTAAAAAAATACACGACTTACTGGTAATATTTTAATAAATGTATGCATCAGAAATTGCTAGCTACATCTGTGCTTTAAAATACTATCCAAAGTAGTAAATGAGTGTTTAATTTCATGGGCAAATTAAAAATGTAAGGCAGAAAATTCACAACTGTGAAAAATTTGGATGTCGATGCAGATAATTACTAGCATATTTCAAAGATTTTTTTTTCCATGAATCTCTCTGCTCTTGTAGTTTGTCCTCCATAACACAGCTGCTGACCAGTAATCAGGCCATTCAAAGCTTGAGAAGCATAGAAAAGTTTCTGTCATGACTGTTTCCGTCTTCCCCACTGAGAAATATAAATGCTTTAGCATTCCTAGCCGTCACTGTTATCTGCTAAAAAAGTTTATACATTAGTCGCTACGGTGGCATAGAGGGCTACAGCCCTGACTGCAGCCCAGGCAACACAGGTTTGACTAGCAGCTGGAGCAACAGCAAGGGATGGGGGAGTGACTTTGTTGATGATCCTTCTTAAGCGGAGGCATGGTCCAAAAAAGGAAGCTGTGCTTGAGCATAAACAATGAGCAGGGGGCGGGAAATTGGGTAGGTCATAAACCCCTCCAAGCAAAGTGTGGACAGCCAAGAATCCCTGGATGGCCTTAGGATCCACAACTGGCCCCATAAGATACAGAGTAAGGCTGGGATAGTTAGCAACAGTTGGTAGACCTTGCATGGATGTGCACACTGGGTAGAAATGCCATCGGGATGATTTTGGGTATGGGACAAAAAAGCATGTTATACATTAAAATGGGTATTAAAATGGATGGCTTGATGGGTGTTTACAGCCTGCCTGTATGTGTTAAATGTAGATTTTGTATGTTTTATGAGCCTACAGTTGTGCTGTTAAATCATGCATGACATAGATGTCTCCAGATCCTTTGAGCATATCCAACTTAAACTGCACAGAAGAGGTGTAAGGACAACAGGAAACACTTTGAAGTGCCGATAGTGGATGCAGTGTTATGTCAATCAGCATGACAGGTTTACGGTTATATTTACATAAACATCAAGGGACTATTTTTGACTTCATTAATGGAAAGCAGTGGTGACTGTTTTTCTTATCTATGCACAAATTATTGCAGTTATTGAATAATTATGTAGTGCATGGAGCACCTGTATTACACTTTAATATCAGGGGGAAAGGTAAAGTTGTTAAGTCCTTCCTAATACAAGATCCGGTTGTAACATCATTAGGGGTGCATAATAAAAGATCTGGTCTCCTGCTAGGGACAGTGCTAGACAGAAAAAAAAAACAGTGACAGAAGGGAAAACAGCCTTTAAAAGCTATTAGAGCTTCACTCTGTCACACACACAAACAAAAAGGGTGGCAGAACAAAGTAATGAAACAGCTTTTACAAGGTGTTTTACCTTCTGTCAGAGGAGCACTTCTTTTCAAATAAAAATAAATGTTATTATTCTCGATGTTTTGGAAAGCCACGGTGGTACAGCGGTAGCATTGTTGCCTCACAGCAAGAGGTTCTCCTGTTCGATTCTCAGCTGGAGTGCCTTCTGTGTGGAGTCTGCATGCCCTCCCAGCAGTCGAGTGGCCTCCGAAAGACATGCGTGAATGGGTGTGCCTTCGCTGAAGGTTGGGCATCGGGCTGGCAACTCACTGTGGCGACCCCTAACCAGGAAAAGACAAACAACATTCTCGATCTTTTGGAGGAGTACTAAAGTTTGTTTGATGAAGTATTTTTTTTCAAGTGACTATAGTTTGCCCTATCCCCTTCCTGTAGGCTGGAGACATTCAGCTATTTCTCACCTTCATGGCAGTTTTATAAACACCATGCATTCTTTTCAAAAGGAAATCACTTTAAAAAATGCAAGACTATTTCAATATTCCTTTGGTACTCTAATTTCATTGTTTCACGAACAAATCCAAAACACTTTTCCACACATTTGCTTCCTTTTTTTGAGTCATGAAAGATCCAAGTCTATTCAATCTCCTGCACATCCACAAGGCTTGAGCTTCATTCGCAAGCAAACAATTATTTAGAAATATGTAGGCCTGAAGTTTTGGGGTTGCCTGAGATTGTGTATATCTAGGTGTGAGCTTGATATATTGCTGATACAGGGAAAACTTTTAACACTTGGGCTTCATAGTTCACTGCTTTTTTCATTGGTTGTTTTGCTTCATTGACTGGTATTTAATACACAACTCTGTATCCTGGCCTGGTCTTTCAATACAGCTTGGGCTACATTTGCAAGCAAACAATTATTTGGGCCCCTGCCAGATTTTTAAAAACTGAAAATAAACAAGGGAGGTAATTTTATTTGATTTTGTGTCTGCACTTATTTTTCAGCCATTTAGATCTACCTCCTGCAGAGTCTGTTCTGTTTTTTTTTTTTTTTTTTTTTTATTTAGTTACTACTTTGTTTTCTAGTTTTGAGAAATCTGTAGGCCTGAAGTTTTCCCACCCACCCATTTCTTGTTGTGTATTGTAAACTTGGTGGCTTTTTAATTGACCACCCCTCTAAATTTAGGTTACTAAAATCAACTTACTCTCAATTTAGCATTAGAAGCCCCTCCCCATTTTATTTCATCCACTCATTCTACTGAGCACTGAAAGATCAAACTGGGAAGGCCTTTCCCTTAAACTCTTAAAGCATATGTTAACCTGTTTCATATCACTCCACTCAGTTAGTGCACACTGCAATACTGAGAGTTTTATTCCCTTCTTTCCAGCTTACTTTTTAAATCTGTAACACCTGGGACGAGACTACCAATTACTGGAGAGCCTGGGGACTGCTTTTTAGAATTAGCTTGGGATTGGGTACTTCTATTTTTCTCCTGGTGAGAGAAGAAGCAGAAGGCCATTTTATTATTTCTGAAGACTACTTCCATATTTTTTAATTATTTATTACACTTTCTGTATTTTTAAATATAAAGTGTTTTTGCATTTCCTTTTTTAAACTCCTTTATTGAATTTTCACTTGTGATAAAGGCAAACTAACATTTATATAACAGTAAACAAACCATATTAAAAGTTCACATTTGCAAACATTATACATCACATATATTCTTCCATACAATATAATAACATGTAACATTACATACATTGTTTAATTCCTGCCTTTCCTTGAACCTCATTCCTCCACAATGTTTTCTGCATGCATTGTTACCACAGTTTCTGTTTTTTTCCCTAGGTAATTTGCTCCTGCCCTTTTCTAAACATCCCACTTCCTGTTCTTGTATCTCTGTTACAATATTCAGTACTTCAGGTACGGTCAGTTTAGACTTTGATTTCCATTTTCTTTATGTTTTATTGGCAGCTTTTGGTTTTCAGAAGAAAAATGTGTTGGATAGTGGGTGGGTTTTGTGTCAGCCTTCCTATTTCACATCCGTGTGGGGTACTACAATACAATAATGCTGACAACTGTATAACCCTGTCCTCAAACCAAAAAAGCCTACCCTAATACAGGCCCGGACAACATAGATATGCAATTTCCAAATATCTCCATAGCCGGTTTGGTAAATATGGGAATCCTGAGGCAATGTAGGAATTGTTTCATGTTCACAGACAATAATTTATTCTTTAAAGAAACTAACACACTATGCAACAGATGCAGTTACACAATTTCCTTGGAGGCAACAATCTTGCTTACAGACAAGGTTGTTATGACCACTCAAACTAACATCCACAACACAGATAGACCGTCTTATGCTGAGACACTAAAAAGCAATCTTTCCAAATTTCAAAACCTCCTAAACCTACAAATGGCAATGCCTATCCTCACCAAAGCAACACCAAACACCACACATGCACCTACACCCAATGGGCCTCCAAGAATGAAGCCCATAAGGCAAGCAAACACTTTACTCAAGACTCTTGGCACAGGGGACTTAATTGTATGACACACAGATGTCCCATTCACCAGACAGAACAAACACAAGATAATGGTTAGTTGTCTATATGGAGCAAGGATCCCACAGGTTATGCATGAACTCAAGTTAATGCACCACAGGTACCAGTATGATTCTATCATAGTCCATGTGGGTATAAATGATCTGAGGCATACCTCATGGGACTATACGAAGAGAGAGATTCTGGATCTCTCTGAATATGTGCCTCAGGGAGGTATGTGCCTTGCATTGCACTTTGAATTTCTAGTACTTCTGCATTTTATAGCATAGGCTAGATTCAGACTTGCTGAATCTAGACTGTTTGGTATCACCTGAGCACTAAAACCAGCTCTTCACTGAGATAATGAAAGATATGAGGCATCCATTGCTTCCAGCTAACTATAAGTGCCTGATTTGCTCTTATAGTGCCCTTTTAATTTGTATTTGCATTCTACTGCCTGTTTGAATTGTCTGAACTGGTTTTTTTCAACATTTTACTGTATACTGTACTCGTTCAGTTGTAGCATAGCCCAGTTCCAAGTTTGCTGTTCCTGCCTCTGTTATGTAACTTCTGAGCATCAAATTTAAGCCTCTTTGTTGGTGACGGCCCTTCTGCACCCTTGTGGAAGGAGATTGCTGTCTGGGTCCCATCTAATCAAGTGTGATCAGACTAGAACTCAGAGAGAGTATCCTTATTGGCTAGTTTGAGTTAAAATGGTTATTTCTTGTTTTATTTAAGCCCCACATTTGTGCTTGCTTGCTTGTTTGCATGTAGCGCACCATCGTGCACTGCCACTTAGCAGTGGTTACCATTGGTGGTTATAGATGTAAACATGTTGCTTGCTAAATTTTTTGTTAGCACTTTGCTTGTGGTCCTCCAGAGGTTTTTCACAGCCCTGCTCTAGTGTCAGGTGGAACACTAAGCCTAGCCTCAGAGGTACCAACACACCTCTCACCCACTAGCCATTCCTAGGTGTGACCTCTTTTCCTGACCATATAAATTTACCTAACACTATGGATGGACAATATCCCACAGTTTCTCTAGCCAGCTTGGTTGACATGGGCATCCTGATGCAGTGTAGCAACAGCATCATGTTCACCGACAACCCTCTACTCCTAGTCCACACAAACTCAACATGTGAGAGATGCAACTATATTAAGAACCTTGAATCCATGCTCTAGCACACACTAGTCAGTACTTATGACTATGAGCGGGTTATCAGCATGTACAGCTCACCTACTACTCCACCCAAACCCACATCACACATACCTACATATGCGGAGGTCCTCACCAGAAACATACCTAAACACCAGAGACCTTCCAAACACAAACATACTACACATAATACTTCCTCTGCAGAAGACAATACACACAACAGCTCACACACCAGTGTTTCACCTGTCAAGCCCTTGAGGCAAAACACAAAACCAAACATATTAGTCATAGGTTATTCCATTGTGAGACACACAGATGTCCCTCTCAGCAGGCTGGATAAGGAAAAGGTCACAGTCAGCTGTCTGTCAGGTGCCAGGATCCACCATATCACACATACACTCAAGTCTCTCAGCAACAGGCACTATTATGACTCTGTCATAGTCCTTGTTGGTGTGAACAACTTGAGACATACCTCACTGGACTATATGAAGACAGACATGACTGTGCACTCAGACTGTGTGTCTCAGGCTGGTATGTCCATAGCCTTAAGTAGCATTTTACCTTCACCTAGGATGATGCCTCAATACAAACAGAAAATGATTGACTTCAATACTTGGCTTAGTTTCTGGTGTCATTCTAAGGGGATCCACTATCTGTCATCCAGGGATGACATGATCGACAGACCTCGATGCTTTGCCAGAGATGGTATTCATCTGCCACCTCTGGTATTTCAGCTACTGTGTAAGGCTCTTTCCACCCCCATAGTGCCTTTTTTAGGCAGTGTCTCAAGGACAAAATTCCTGACATAAAAACTCCATCTAAAAACAACGTCAAGGTTATGCTGCTAAACACTAGAAGTCTTAACATGAAACTCACTCACTGGAAGCAGTCCTCACCTTGGAAGACTCAGACATTTATGCAGTCACAGAGACCTGGTTCAAGGCTGTGGAGAGCACCCCAACCATACCAGGTTACACCTCCTTCAACATGTTCAGACCACAAACTGAAGGTGTGAAAATTAAAGGAGGCATTGTATCAATATTCATTAAAGATAAATCCACCTCCAGATTGGTTAAACGGTATGATTCCCTGGAGATACTTCCAGGTGCAATTAACTGTTGGTAGGACACCTATTAAACTCATTGCCAGCTACAGGACCCCATCCATGAATCAGGACACCCACTCTGCCTATTTGGATCTACTTGAGTCTATCAAGATACATCCGAACACCATAGTTTTGGGCAACTTTAAATTTACTGTGTAAATTACTCGTGCTCAAACTCACCCAAAGGTTCCTAGACTTCTTTACCTCCAGTGCCATGGACCAACTGGTTGACACCCCCACAAGGGGTGACAACATCCTGGATCTGGTGTTTACCAATATGGGGGACCACTGTAGCACCCCCCTCAGTGAGGTCTTTGCTGGTGAGATCTGACCACAGATCAGTCTCAAACTATCACAACTGACTCCCCCCCCCCCCAACAGCAACTGAAATAAAAAACTTCTCCAAAGCATATTATAACCTCTTACAGGATGTTATAAACAGCTTCACTGCACCTCCGCCTTCAGGTGGAACTGGCAACTATGATGAATTCTATACTAATGCTTTATACAAACACCTGTATAACTGCATTGACTCAGCTGTACCTCATAGGACCAAACAAACTCCAAGAAAGAGCAAACCTACCTGGGGACAACTGCCATTAAGAGGCTTTATAATAAGATGAAGAATTTGCTGACCAAGAGTAAGAGGGAGTGAGCCCTAAACTGGAAAAACTCCTTCCTCAGCTGAAACAAGCAAATAAGACTTCTTGTGAAGTACTCCAAAGCAAACTACGAATATAAATTAGCTTCCTCAACTAAGGATAACCATAAGGCATTCTTTAGTTACATCTGTAACCTAAAAAGAAAGGCCCAGATTTGTGTCAAACTGGTAGTTAATGATACCACATGCACTGACCCTGTGGACATAGCTAACTGTTGGCTGACCAGTTCTGTGAAAACTTCAATCCCCTATCCCCACCACATGTATCCCATGACATCCATACCACCTGTCCCCTACCTTGTATTTCTAAACAGCAGGTTGTAAATGCCCTAAGGCCAAAAACACAGCATCTATGAAAACTGATAACATCCCAGACTGCGTCTTACATGGGCTCCAACAAGACTTGGCAACACCATTGGGTACTCTTTTCAATCATTAGCCTAAGCACCAGCTTTATCCCAGCTGAATTGAAAATTGCCACAGTTATTCCCTTGAAGAAAGGTGGTGCTTCCACTGACCCCAGGAACTATAGATCTATTAGCCTGACTAGCCTTTATCTGCAAGGCCATGGAATGAATTATCATGGACCTTATCAACAAAGATATAGGTAATCTCCAAACACTTGACCCTACTCAGTTTGGATTTGTCAAAGGGAGATCATGCCTGTTAAACCTATTGGACTTCTTCGAGACAGTCACCAAGGCCCTGGATGAGGGGAAATCTGTGCATACAGCCTACCTAGACTTAGCCAAGGTGTTTGACACTATCGCCCACTCAGGCATCATTAACAAACTCACCCAGCTAGGTATCAACTCTTATATCATTAGATGGGTCGCTAACTGGCTCACTGATAGAACCCATATACTCAAAATAGGGGACTCCAACAGCAGACCTGTAACCAGTAGTGTTCCACAGGGATCAGTCCTGGGACCTCTACTGTTTGGAATCTATTTCTTTGAAGTACAAGCAAAACTTAAGGTCTGTAGCTGACAAAGTTTGCTGATGACTGCAAACTGGGAGTGGTCATAGAATCTTCAAATGATGTGAACATTCCACAGGAGGGTCTTACACAAACAAATGATTGGTGCCAAAGTCATTGCCTTAAACTCAATGGAAAAAAGTATTATCATCCCTTTCAGTAACAATGTTCCTGCTAACCACCACAACAATAGCAACACCTTAAGTACACACTCAGTGGTGAGAGACCTGGGCACACAGGTTGACAGCAACCTTACCTTTGACCACCAGGTGTCCATGGTGGAAAGAAGGGCATGCTATATTGCTCATGTCATAAGTAAGGGAATTGCCTCCAGAAAAAAAAAGTTATAACCTCCCTGTACCCTTCCCTTATCAAGCCAATAATTGAGTACAATGCCCCTTTTGGTATGTACCTTTCCAAGCACCTGCAGCAATTGGACAGACCACAAAGGTTCTTTATAAGGAAAATTCAAGGAATTCAGCATCTGTCCTATGTGGATCATATGAAATCACTGACACTTTATTCTGTTTCATACAGACTACTCAGAAGCAATCTCTGTCTTGCATACAAGGCAATCTCTGGTCCTGCTTTACTGGAAATGCTGTATAAGTCAAATTGTACACAGGTTACTCATTCTAAAGAACTTAGCCTAGTATGTGGAACTAATAGAACCTGCTGGAGGGACAGATTTGTCTCCCAGAGGTTACCACACTTTCAGAACAGAGTCCCACTTCAGGTCAAACAGAGCACTTCATTAGCCCTCTTCAAACACACTCTGGATGATTGGATGGGTAACCGTAAATTTACCCTGGTGGTTCCACCTGTGTCCCTCTTGAACAGGAGTAATAGGTACTAATCATGGAAATAAGGGTAGAACTTGGCTAGGCTTATAAGAGCCCTAGGGCCATTAGCCTAGTAACTTCCTATGGTCCTACTGAACTGCATTTTGCCTTCACTAAGGATAATGCCACAGTATGAACATAAAATGATTGACTTTAACAATTGGCGTAGTTTCTGGTGTCATTCCATGTAGATTCAACATTTGTCAGCACGGGAGGACATGGGTAATAGACCATGTTGCTTTGCCAAGGATGGTCTGCACCTGACCCCCCTGGACTTTCAGATATTGGCTAAACTTTTACTCACCCCCTTAAAGACTCTTTTAGGCAATGCCAAATTGACAGAATTACCAACTTTTAAAACCCAAAAGACCCTAAAGATTTTGCTGCAAAATGCTAGGAGACTTAACAAGAAGCTCTACCCTTTCAAACTCTCCTCACTCTGTAGAATATAGACAACTGTGCCATTCCTGAGTTATGATTTAAAGTCACAGAAACACTCTGTCAGTGAAGGCTTCTGTGCCTTCCACACATTAAGACAATTAACCATGCAGACAAGGACTAAAGGTGGTGGTGTCTCATCTACAATAGCAAAAAGTATACCTCTAGGTTGGTTAAACAGGATGAATCCCTGTGCGATGTGCAAATTACCATCGATAAAGTCCCTTACTATATCCTAGGAAGCTATAGGTCACCATCTATGCATCGGGTCTATATTATAACATAGAATTTTATAAAGTTCGAATGTTGTAATATCGAAACAGTTTTGTCGAACGCTGAAAACAACAAAGATGCAGGACACCGAATTCTTTCCCAAAGAAAGAATTCGGTGGGCCGTTGCTGTGGCTTCATTGTTTTCAGTGTTTGATATGTAGGAACGTTACGGGTTGGGTCCAGGTAAGTGTGCGATTGTGTGTAGGTTAAGGGGGGGGTTAGGTGAGTTAGGGTTAGGGAGCGGGTCAGGTAAGTGTGCGGTTGTGTGGACGTTAGGGTTAGGGCGTGGGTCAGGTAAGTGTGCGGTTGTGTGTAGGTTAGAGGGTGGGTTAGGTGAGTTAGGGTTAGGGCGCAGGTCAGGTAAGTGTTCGGTTGTGTGTAGGTTAGGGTTAGGGGGCGGGTTAGGTGAGTTAGTGTTAGGGCACGGGTGAGGTGAGTGTGCGATAGTGACGGACCTTAGAGTTAGGGTCAGGTTAAGGTAAGTTGATAGCTAGTAGTGTATGTAAAGTTTAGTTTAGGTTTAGGTGTAGAATTTTAAGTGTATGTGTGTGGATTGCTGCTTTTTGTGTGTGTTTGTGTTGTGTGTATGTTTCTCGGAATAGCGATTTTTTTCCCTGGGAAAAAAAATCGCTATTCTGACTGTTTGATGTTTGCAGATTTCTGTGTTTAGGGTTCGATATTATAACATTCGATCTTTGTAGATTTCGATGTTATAATATAGACCCCTATGCACCAAGCATCCCATAACTCATACCTAGACCTGCTAGAAGCACTCACCATCCAATTAAATAACCTATTCAAGGGAGACTTCAACTACCCATCTATAGACTGGGAAATATATACTGCCTCCAACTTGCAGGCACAACATTTCTGGACTTATTAACACAAATACCCTTGACCAGATAGTGAACACTCCAATTAGAGGTTCAAACATACTAGATCTACTACTCACTACAGTGTGGAAGAGCATTGCACTGTCCGTCTCACATCCGCACTGGGAAGTTGGATTACAAAGCTGTCCTCTTCAAAATAAAAATCAACATGAAACACCTGTAACAGTTAGGAACTTTTCTAAAGCAAACTGCATCCTATTAAGTGACAGTTTGTCAACATTCAATACCCCTCCAAACCCTGAGTTTACAGCAACCTATGATAAATTGTTCACAGAAATCTTGTACAACCATGTAAATGGCAGCATAGAGGCTGCTGTACCTGCTAGAAATAAGCAAAAAAAACAAACCCCCCAAAACAAACCACACCAATGGAATCCTAATCTTAACAGAGTATATAACAAAAGGAAAAAAAGCCATGGCCAAAATCACTCCCATAATGACAAGAGCTCACTAATTAAACTAAACATGAAATAGAGTACTAATTAAATGCAACAAGGCCAATTATGAAGTCAAGATAGCCTTTTAGGCTAAAGACAACAACAGTACCTTCTACAGCTATGTCAGAAGCCTTAAAGGTAAAACACAGCAGTCACACGTTTATCACTATTGATGTAAAGGACCTTTATACTGTCATCCCACATACTGTTGGACTAGAATGGTTTGCTGATTTTCTATTTAAGAAAGGGCTTCCACAAGAAAGAAATAACTTATATGAGAGCCTGATGGAAATTGTATTAAAGAATCACTTCTTTATGTTTGAAGGGCAGTATTATCTGAAAAGTAAAGGGGTAGCAATGGGCTCTGCTTGTGAGGCTCTTTTTGCTAACATCACAATGATTTTGTGGGAAAGAAGATTTTTGTTTAATAGTAGTTTTATGACCTCATGCAAACTATTTATCAGATACCTGGATAACATCTTTGTTGTATGGGATGATAAAAGAGGGAAGATACCATTGTGTATAGAATATATTAATTCTACAACTGATTTTTTACAATTTACCCATGAAACCAATGATGTCAACATAGCCTATTTAGAGGGTTCCTATCAGCAGACCAAAGATGCATCTTTTCGAATGCGTCTTGGTTGAACTGACAAAACCAAAACTGCAAAATATCGAAATGGCAAGTGAATTCTTTCCCTGCGAAAGAATTTGCTTTGCCGCTTTCGTACTTTGCTGTTTTCGGCACTTTAGTGCATTCTTGGAGTTGGTATATTTAAGTAGGGGAGGTGGGGGGGGGTGAAGCCCCCCACTTAATCTCATGTTTTAATGTGCTTCCTTTCTTTCTTTTTTTTTTTTTTTTTGTTGGAACAGCGATTTTTTCCAAGACAGTTCGGTTTTGTAAGCTTTCGCTTATATGGGGTCAATTAATCACCGTTCGCTTACCTAAGAGTTCGGCGATCTAATATAGACCCTATTTAGATATATGGTTTAAGGATTTGATGAATGATAGGTTTACATCTTGTATTTTTAGGAAAGCCACCTACTCTAATGCCTTCCTTCACTATACAAGTGCTTACCCCACTACACATAAAAAGGCAGTGGTAAAAGGGAAGTCTGTAACAGCTACCCAAATTATCACTCTTGAGGAAGAATTTTGGGATGAATGTCTACATCTTAAGGACATGTTTTCTACTAGAGGGTACCCTGGCTATTTTATAAATAAGCTGATATATGAGGAGATTAATAAGATAGAGTGTGGTCATTGTATTCCCATTTTACATTCCCACTGTGGTGATAATATTCTCTTGACACAGAAAAACAGCCCTGTCTGGCATCCATGCCTCTGACAGACAGAGGTTGACAGTAAATATTCCCTAAATGACATACTGCCCCAATAAACCTTTAGCAACCTCCTAACTAGTATACCCCTTCAAAAAGATGTCTGTTACATGGGGAAACAAATGAGTTGGGTTGCATGGCTAGGCTTATAAAAGCCTTGGTGGTTGTTAACCTGGTATATACCTATAAACCAATGGCTCCTGAAACATTCTTACAAAAGATCTCAACCTGAACTTACCTGAACCGATAACTAAATCTTGTTGGTAGGAGAAGTATCAGTCCCTGTGCATTCCATGTGAATGGAACAAGCCCCCCAGTATGTCAAATAAAATAGTACTCTGGCTACTTTCAAAGCTTATGTCAATAAGTGGAAGGGCAGTCATGAATTCTCCTCTGGCTATCCTTCCAGACAAAGCGAGTGAACACTGCTGAATTAACAAGGAGCTCATTTGGCTAAGCTCTTAATGGTTCTAGTGCTTTCTTAGTATCTACCTAGTAACCCTGTTACTGCACTTTTCAGCAGCATATTTCAAAAATGCTCCAATACCTTTCAGTTTTTACAGCTGTCTGGATGTCTTGCTAACCTTCATAATAACTTACCAAACTTTGTATACCTGGGAGAGTGTGTGATCTGTAATTCTATGGCTGCTGTATTATCTGCAATAAAACAGGGTTCCTGTCACACTCCTTTATCTGGAAACGCCACTGGAGATCTATGTAGATGCAAATCCAATGAAACCACTGTGTATACTATTAAGCCATGGAACTTTTATTAAATATCTTTATTCATTTGTAGACAAGGTAAACACTTTGGACACAAATGTCTCTTTTGCAGGGGTAACACAAGTGTTATCTGTTATCTGTACAGAACTTCATCAGACAGTATATACAGCTTTTTACAGAGTTTGTTTTATGAATGGCTTTTCAAATTTTTGGTAGTAATCCCTGTAGACAAGGGCAGATCCAGTACATGGGTCTCCTAGAGCCAGTGTAAGGTAGAAGCCTGCAAATGTCAGTATCTACATGTATTTTCAGACTGATCCACAATTATGTTGGGCATTGGTGCATTTGCCAAGTTCCAGAATTAATTTCTCAGTTATGATGAGATTGCGTATACTTCAGTACTTAGCAATAATACAAGTTCAGTTTTAAAAAGTAAACTCCCACCCAGTCTCATTTTCTCTATTTGAGTTACCCCCCCCCCCCCTTTAGTAGTATCTTAACTTTACGTGTCACATAACTCAACTTTGATAATCTTTTGCTTTTTCCATTGGGGTGGGGGGGGCATTTTTCCAAATTGTTTAACTTTATTTATATATAACTTTTAAATCAAAATTGTGATTTTTATGCTATCTTTGCTTATTTTACTACTTTCTCAGCCTTGGATTTTTTTTTTTTTTGCATGTGTTCTTCTTTTCTTTGTGCAGCCTTCCCAAATTTCTAAGTTCCTCCCCATCCTCATTTGTCCAATCAAGCTGACTTGGCAGTAGAGCAGACATTATTACATTTGCTGTCCAGCATTCTGCATCTGTGCGGAGCCTATTTTTAGCAAAGGACTGTGGAGAAAAGCTCCACGTGTGACAAAAATACAGATTATACAATATAAACAATAACAGTAAATGAACATATTTAATTAGTAGAAAAATAATAAGTTGATGGGAAGAAAGAAACAAAAGGCAAGAGGGAGAAAAGAATAAATAATGAGGCAGGTAAAGAGGAGACTGTGAGAGTAAGCAGTTGGGTACATTTTGAGTAATTTTAGAGAAGAAATGAACGAGTGAACTAAAGAGTAGGAGAATACAGTGAAGAAACATGATCATATATGAAGGGGTAGAAAACTCTTGTTTGTCCTTGTACGGAGTCATCTTCATTATAGTTCTTACTTTTTCTGTGTCTGATCCATTAAGCATCATTTTCTTTCTCAAATGGACTCCTGCAATGTCCTTTACATCATGTGCATGGATAGTAATATGGCATGACCGTCGTGGGTGCAGAATTCTACTTCCTGAATACTGGCTGGCACCTTTAGTACAGCCATACAACTTCAGTATTGAGGAACCTACTCTGACTTCCTTGTCACTGCCAAATGCATCATTAAGATCTTAACTCTCACCTACAATGACGTTCATGATCTGGGTCCTGCATACTTAACGGGGTTACTGGAACCATCAGCTCCAGCAAGGCATTTCAAGTCTGTAATGACATTTCAAGACTGATGGCTGTTCCACAGACTAAGCTAGAGGCAACTGACGTATTTTACCTTGTCTGATTAGGGATACTAAATCTGAGAGCTCTTTCAGGAGGCACTTTACATTTCATTTCTTTAGGTGAGCTGTTTAGACACTACCATGGGTATTTCTAGCCCATTCAAATGGTTACACTTTTGTAAAATTGTATATAGCTGCATATTTTAATTGGTAATTGCTGCTTTTTCACTGAATTCATCTCTTTGTTTTTTTTAATCTGTGAGAAGCTTGTAATATTTTAATAAGCAAATAAATATGGCAAAGACATGGCCAATGTATCTCAACTGTGTAAGTCTGATTTTAAATGTTCTGCTATTCAATTTGAAGATATATTTTCTAAACTGGGGAGGTTACTCCTTCCTACTAATTAACAAAGGCAATTCTCTATCCCTCTATCTTATTTTTTACATTAGAGAGATGTCCATTAGAAAAATACTTGAAAAACTGGATAAAAAATACAACCCAAATCACATCAGCATATATTCTGCTTCCTTAAAATGTGCAACAAATAATTCTTTATGCCACTTACCCACATCTATGACCGTTCTATCACCATAGGCAGCATTTGTCCTCAGTTCAAATATTTACTTCTAATACCTTTTCCAAACCACCACCCCCCCACACACACACACACACTTCTCTGATGATTTCCATCCTATATCCATCTTTTGCCCAGTAACTAAGATAGTCAAGAAACTCCTTAGTAAATATGTTCTTCTGAATGTTTCACAGCGAACTCTTGTAGTGGAAACACTCTGACAGTGAGATACACTGTAAATGAAAATAATTCACACATCAGTGGGAAAGGGGTGGCTAATAGGAACCATTTTAACTCTGCATTTACAGTGTGATATCACTATGCCAAGCTTTGGAGAAGTCAGATGACCATGTATAGAAAAAACACATTCAAAAACATTTTTTCTAAACTTGTTTCCTGCCTTTCCTCTAACTAGTGTAGTCCAGATACAGATTTGCTGTAACCAGAACTGTTTGTAAGCCCCCCCCCCATTAAGCCTTTCTGTGTTGGAGGGAAGCCTTCTAGCTTATCAGTGGGGGTGGTAAGCACTAGGTAGCCTATCTACCACAAGAGTGGTTTCTGGCCCAAAAATTGTAGTTTATTGCCAGTTTTTCCATCTCTTTCAACTTACTGGTTTAAAAGCCCATATTTGCACTTATTTCCCATCTTTCCTGCAACTAGTCTAGTCCAGATACAGATTTGCTATATCCAGGACTGTTTATAAGCTTCTGAGCCCCCCAAGCCTTTCTGTGTTGGAGGGAAGCCTTCTAGCTTATCAGTGGGAGTGGTAAGCACTAGGTAGCCTACCTACCACAAGAGTAGTTTCTGGCCCAGAAATTGTATTTTATTGGCCTTTTGGGCAGTTTTTCCATCTCTTTCAACCTTCTGGTTTAAAATCCAGCATTTGCGCTTGATTCCCACCTTTCCTGTAACTAGTCTAGTCCAGATACAGATTTGCTGTATCCAGGACTGCTTGTAAGCTTCTGAGCCCCCACCACTAAGCCTTTCTGTGTTGGAGGGAAGCCTTCTAGCTTATCAGTGGAGGTGGTAAGCACTAGGTAGCCTATCTACCACATGATCCAGGTACAGATTCTTAGTTTTAGCACTTAAATTTGCTTATTTGTGCTCAGCACTTGTTCAGAACTTGTTGTTAGCACTAAATAAGCTATAAATTACTACAGCACTCAACCTTCCTCTTTACCTAGAGGAAAACAGTTTTTGTACTTACTTCCCTCACTTGCTTAGAGAAAAAACAGCTCTTATAACTCACTTTCCTGACTTGTCTACAGGAAAGTAGTTTTTTTATTCAGGAATGTCCAAGGGTCAGCTCCCAGTGTTATCTCCTGTCTAGCTGATGAATCTGGGCATCTTGGGGCAATGTAGCAATTGCCTCATGTACACAGACAACCCTCTCCTCCTACCACCCAACACCACAACCTGTGAGAGATGCACTTATCTAGCCAAACTGGGGGTAAAGCTCTCTCCAACCAAGAGTGAACTTGACAGTCAAGAGGAGAAGATAAACACTTACACTACACCACACTCATCACATAGTCCCACTAAACCTACACCACCAAAATCCACACGTAGAAACACAAAAACATTCACAGAGGCTCTCAATAATAATCTGCTCAAGCAACAGAGACCTCCAAAGTGGAAACACAAGCAACCTCCACCCCCAATACAACCCACATGACACATAGCCCACAGACTCAGTGTGCCACTCAACCACAGCCCATAAGGCAAAACAACGTACCCAACACACTACTCATAGGTGACTCTATAGTCAGGCACACTGATGTCCCACTCACCAGGCTAAACGAGGAGAAAGTTACAGTCAGCTGCCTGTCGGGTGCCAGGATCCGCCATATAACCTATGCACTCAGGTCACTCCAGAACAAGTACAAATATGACTCTGTCATTGTCCATGTTGGTGTGAATGACCTCAGACATACCTTCCTGGACTACATGAAAAGAGACATGGAAGAGCTTTCCGAGCTTGTAGCCCAGGCAGGTATGACCCTAGCCCTGAGAAGCATCCTGCCATCACCCAGAATTATACCACAGTACAAGGACAAAATGATTGACTTCAACAATTGGCTAAGCTCCTGGTGTCATTCTAAGGGGATCCAGTATCTGTCTGCCTGAGATGACATGGTCGACAGACCACGATGCTTTGCCAGAGATGGCCTGCACCTGTCACCCCTGGGGTTCCGGATACTGGCTAAGGCTCTTGCTGCCCATATAGTGTCTTTTTTAGGCAAGGTTCAAATGACAAATTCACCACTATAACAGGAACAGGCAAGCAAAAACTGAGGATGATGCTACTCAATGCTAGAAGTTTAAATCTCATAATGCACTCCCTCAAGGCACTCCTTAAAATGGAGAATATCGATATCTGTGCAGTGACTGAGACCTGGTTCAAAGCTCCAGAGAGCACCCCTGCATTACCAGGCTATAACTCATACCACACTGTTTGGCCACCTAACCTGGACCGGAGCAGCAAAGGCGGAGTTGTGTCCATATTCAGTAAGGATATCCACACCTCCAGGCTAGTTGCTCAGCATAATGCATCCGAGGTTATCCAGCTAGTTGCTCAGCATAATAAATCCGAGGTTATCCAAGTGCAACTAACTCCGGGCAAAACTGCTACTGGCCTCAAACAGATGCCCTACACTGACCATCTCAAAAAACTCCAGCTTTACTCCGTAGCATATCTCCTACTCAGAGGTGATCTGTGCCTAACATATAAAGCTATGTCAAACCCAAAGCTGTTGGACATGCTACATCTAAAGAAATCCCAATCCCTCCGTGCTACATGCTCTAGGGACCTAAACCTTGTCACTACAATAAACAGGACATGCTGGAGGGATAGATTCCTGTCCCAGAGACTTCCCATACTCTGGAACAAGCTACCCATCTATGTCAAACAAAGTTCCTCATTAGCACTGTTCAAGAAAAATCTTGATAAGTGGATGGGAAATAGGAAATACACCCTGGGGATCACTTCTGTGGCTCTGCTCGACAGGGGCACAGGAAAATAACTTTCTTGGGTGGCGTAAGCCAGGGAACCTTGTTGGCTAGGCTTACTTAGGCCCTTGGGCCGATAGCCTAGTATCTACCTATGAACCTATATTAAGTATGTGGAACTGGATCTTGCATTTCTTATTCTAATATTCTTAATTAACATGGCTTGACACAGGGATCAGAATTTGAAACAACTGACATAATGTCCATTTCAAGTTGCCAATCCTTTAGATTCAAGACATTGAATTTTTAAGTAGACATTTATACTCTGTCACATTATCTAGTTAAAGTTCACAAATTATTAATTATGTGATTTTCTTCCAGATTTCAGTATCACTTTCAAGTTGTTGCAACTCTTCTATGCTTTTATCTTGAGCTGCTTTGCTTTAATACATGAACATTCTTTCAGAGTAAATGTGCTTCTTTTATTTTTGCCAGGTTAATTAATTAATTTTGCCACAGTGTTTACAGGCTTGATTACAGCTTGAACAGTTATTTTTGCATGTTCATAGCCGCCTCTGTTTTGTGAAACCTTTGCTTTGTATCTCATTGCTTTCAGCTTTTCCATCTCACAAGCAACTCGATGAACATCCAGCTTTTCCTTTAGTTCTTTTAAATATGATGATGTAATTTCAATTACTTTGCACACATCATTTGTATTACTTAATGTGAAATCTGATTTTATTATTAATCTGTCCATTATCTGATCATTTCCAATACTGCATACAATTCTGTTTCATACTACTGAATCATGCAACTAATGACATTCACAATATGTGACTCAATTAATTAATTCAGTTACATAACCGTCAACAGGATCCTTTACATTTAGTGCCCAAGTAAAACAATAAGTGATGAATAAATGGCAAGATGTTTCTTGGCTAACTGTAACTCTGCATCATTTCATAGGTTCATAGGTTGGAGCTAGGCTATCTGCCCTAGGGCCTATATAAGCCTAGCCAAACAAGTCCCCAGATATTTCTTCCCACAATATTTACTTCCCTGGACCCCTGTCTAGCAGGGTGACTGATGTGTTGATTCATCACTACAGTATCCCCTCTTTTATAATATATTTTAGTTTCCTGAGGAACAAACTTTCAGTGCTTTTTCTTCTGTGGTAGCAAAAATGTACTGTATCTTTTCAGGCTTCTCAGAGATTTCATTCACAATCAGGAAAAATATTACATTTCTGTAGCCACAATTTACAATTCTTTGACAAATCATTCTAAAGACAAAAAGGTTACTGGCCTACTGCAGTTGAATCATTTGTCAAATGAAAGCATACCAACTAATTTAAAACAAATCAAAAACTCAGTGAAGAAATAGGTGCCAAAACGCAAAACAAAGAATATATGTAGCAAAAGGAAGGTACCAGGCATGGCTCAGAAAAAGACTTTATTGTACAGTGAGCACTTTCACGTCAAACAAAGACATTTCATCAGACTTAAAACTGCTTCTTTCACATACACTTAAATAGCACAACGCTAATCAAATCAATTAACAATTCAACAGTTTTAATCAGAAACAGGTCTTCCAGTAAATGCGGGTGAAGCAAATTAATCCACAAATGAAAAAACAATGTTTAATTGAAAAAGAAAAAATAACATTTATAAGTAAGCACTTTCAGCCCTGCTTATTTAGGGACTTCATCAGACTCACAATACAGCCATTAAAAACAATTAAAAAAACATATACACACCCTGGCTCAACCAATCACATGAAAGAGACCATTACATTCATAAAAATTACCTAGATAAAACATTGCCCCATAGTTAAAGAACACCATATAGCCATTATTATAAAGAATATAATAAATCATGCAATTTAAATCTATAAATCATAAAAAATATATATGGATATATATCCTCATAGATTTAGAACAAAGTATACACCTAATATGTTTTTTACACACAAATATACATATACATACATACACACACATACACACACACACATATATATATATGTGTGTGTGTGTGTGTGTGTGTATATATATATACATATCTATGTGTGTGTGTGCGTGTGTGTGTACATAAGTATATTTAAAAGGGATACTTTCAAACTAAATACATACGCTCTCTCTCTAGTGCCTTTAACTTTAATAAACAAGAAATGGAAATAAATTAATTTAAACCGGGCCATTGTGTTGCATTTAAACATATCTGCCATAAAAGTTCCTTTCTTTCAATAAAAGTGTCCATGGCCCACCTCTTTCATTTAGTTCAAGAACATCAAGTATCATAAACTTAAAGGAATGGCCAGTCTTTCCACACAATGCTTAGCCAAAGCATTCATCTCTTTTTTATCCTGATATCACTAAGATACTCATACACTCTATTTCTAAATTTTCTTTCTGTCTTACCTATATAAAAACAAGGACAGTCTGAGCATAGTGTGCAATATACCATCCTCTCCTCTCCGTATAACAAGAAAATCTACCATTTAACCTAAACTCCATTTTGTTAATCGTAGCACAATTCCTTTCCAACATATAGGAGTAATAGGCACAAGCTCCGTACTTTTTCATCACACCCTGTTGTTGACCCTTCACATCAGATTCTAAAATACCTTTTAAATTACTTCCTTTCCGGTACACTATATTAGGTTTTTTCACCAAAACAATCCCTAATGTCCTTATCATTAATCAAAATAGCCCAATTCTTAAATATCAGCAATCTGATGACTATTTTTATTAAAGGCTATAATAAACACTCACTGGAAATGTCCAGTATTCTCTCTTTTCTCTTCATTAAAACAAGTATTGTCTTGTTGTATAAAATCCCCACGAATAACATCAACCCCAAAGGTAGGCCAAGATCCACTCAGAAGGGGAAGAAAATAACCCCTTTCACACTTATTCTCAAACATGCTCACCATCCATACTGCACGAACAAATTGCCCTTTAACAACTGCCCTTTTCTGTTTATATGGGTGTGCATTATTGTAATGCAAAAAACTGTTGGAATAGGTCTCCTTTCTATACATTTGTGACAAAAATACCCTATTACCAATATCTTTCATAAGTCACACATCCAAATATGAGATCTCTTTATTATTAATGGTGTGTGTAAAACATAGAAAATAGGCAGTATGATTAATATATTCCAAAAATTCAACAGTTTAGCCTATCAGAAACTAAGAACAATCAAGCACCAGAAACATCATAGAATTTTCAGCAAATAGGAGCGGTCATAGATACAAAAGGGCATGTACACTTATAAGGCATACACCAAAATCACTGTTAAAAAACCTTCTATAAAAATCTATATAAAAACTGTGTCTATATTGTTGACATAAATATATAGACCAATAGAAAAATAAAAGACCTGAACTATATACAATAAACAACCATATATAAAATAATGTCTCAAGGTTCTATCAATTAAAATGGTATCAGTGAAACTATCATTTAGTCCATATGCCTTGTCTGATTGTAGCCTTATGATCCATTTCATCTCAGATTTTTCAGTATTGTTCTTAAAATCACCTAACCTATAACTTCTATGAGTGATCTCTAAAACCAGAAAAGAAAACCTGTGTGTAAGGTCAAAATGATGTATATGGCTAGCCAATGCATTGGACTCATCCTCACGATTTATTGCATATAAATGTTCTCTAACACGTTCACGCAGTGAACAATTAGTTTTACCCACATAAAATGAGGGACATTTAGAGAAATAAGCCAAATAAACTAATTTATCAATGCCAACACATCAACTACCAAAATAATCAATACACAAAATATTATAAATAAAACAAATATTTTGTCGGGAGGGGCAAGTCCCTTGGCACCACAACACCCCCTGCTAATTATATATTTCAACTCTGAGAGAACACTACAATGGGGAAGGGGTACTACTGTATCACAGTCTCTAACACAAAAAGCTGACAATATTTGAATAGTTGCTTTTAGATCAGCAGCACCTGCTCCACCCCCCCACCCCCACCCCCCCGTCGAGGAAAACCCTCCTCAATGAAAATATATGTGCCCATACCTATACATGTACATATATATATATATATATATATATATATATATATATATATATATATGGATTCACTTCAGAAGCTCGAAATACTGAAATCTCGAATTTCAGTATCTCGAGCCCAAGAAGTGGAATCCACAAAACAACAAAAACTAAAAACCACGAAATTCAAAACCTCAAATACCAGAAGTTTTGAATTTTGCGGTTTTACTACACACACACACACACACACACACACACACACACACACACACACACACACACACACACACACACACACACCCTTGTTAAAATGCCATGTTTTTGTGATATAAAAAATAAGACCACAATAAATCATTTCAAAACTTTTCCTACCTTTAATGTAACCTATAACCTGTACAATTCAATTGAAAAACAATTCTGTTAAGGGAAAAAATATAAAAAATAAAAAATGTACAATACACTGATTGCATAAGTGTGCACACCTTTAAACTAATACTTTGTTGTGTGTGCTTAAACTAATACTTTGTTGAAGCACTTTTTGATTTAATTACAGCATTCAGTCTTCTTGGGAACGAGTCTATCAGCATGACACATCTTGACTTGGCAATAATTGCCTGCTCTACCTTGCAAAAGCACTCCAAATCTGTCAGATTGCAAGGGCATCTCTTGTGCACAGCCCTCTTCAGGTCACTCCACAGATTTTCTATTGGATTTAGGTCTAGGCTCTGGCTGGGCCATTCTAAAACTTTAATTTTCTTCTGGTGAAGCCATTCTTTTGTTGATTTGGATGTATGCTTGGAGTCGCTGTTGTGTTGAAAGGTAAAATTCCTCTTCATCTTCATCTTTCTAGCAGACAATGGAAGGTTTTGGGCCAAATGTGACTGGTATTTGGAACTGACTAAAGCCCCAGTTCCAGCTGAAGAAAAGCAACACCACCATGCTTCACCATGGGGATGGTGTTCTTTTTGTGATACAAAGTGTTGTTTTTGTGTCAAACGTACCTTTTGGAATTGTGGCCAAAAAGTTCAACCTTGGTCTCATCAGATCATAACACATTTTCCCACATGCTTTTGGGAGACTGGATGTATTATTTTGCAAATTTTAGCTGGGCCTGGATGTCTTTCTGTGTAAGAAAAGGCTCTGTCCTGCAACCCTACCCCATAGTACAGACATATGGAGAATATGGGAGATTGCTATCACATGTAGTACACAACCAGTACTTGCCAGAAATTCCTGCAACTCCTTCAGTGTTGCTGTAGATCTCTTTGCAGCCTCCCTGACCAGTTTTCATCTTGTCTTTTCATCAATTTTGGAGGAACATCACAGTTGTCCCATATTTTCTGCACTTTTTGATGACTGTCTTCACTGTGTCCCATGGTATATCCAATGCTGTGGAAATTTTTTTGCACCTTTTTCCTGACTGATACTTTTCAACAATGAGATCCCTTTGATGCTTTGTAAGCTCTCTGTGAACCATGGCTTTTGCTGTAGCAGGCTAATGAGTAAATGTCAGGAAAATCCTACTAGGACAGCTGAACTTTATTTGGTGTTAATCAGAGTCTCTTTAATTGATGGCAGGTACGTACCCAAGAAGACTGAGTGCTGTAATTAAATCAAAAGGTGCTTCAACAAAGTATTAGTTTAAGGATGTGCACACACAACAAAGTATTAGTTTATGGGTGTGCACACATATGCGACCAGCGTATTGTACGGTTTTTATTTTTTATATTTTTACCCAAACAGAGTTGTTTGTTTTTCAGTTGAATTGTATAGGTTATAGGTCACATTAAAGGTGGTAAAAGTTTTGAAATGATTTAATTGTGGTCTAATTTTTTTATATCACAAAAACCTGGCATTTTAACAGGGGTGTGTAAACTTTTTATATACACACACACACACACACACACACATATATATATATATATATATATATATATATATATATATAGGTCTACTTCATTTGTACAAAGTTTCAGTACTTCGAAACCAACTTGATCGAGACCAGTTCGAAGTACTAAAACTTTGAAAACAAAGTACGGAGATAGCAATACAGTGCAGAATGGGAATATTTCCTTTTCCTCGCTGCAGTGCGATCTCAGAATTGGTATATTTAAGTGGGGGTGTGTGGGTGGCACAGCTTCCCACATGGGGGGTGCAGGGGGGCTTGCCCCCCTGCAAAACATTTTTTCTGTGTTTTTTTTTTTTAGTCAGCCGATCCAGTGAGTAGGCTTCAGTGAAAATGTGCTTTCATTGAAATGCACTTTCACTGAAGTGGGCATCTACTTTGTTCGATGTAATTGGGCATCTACTTTGTTTGTTCGATGTAATGTATTTTTGAACAAAGTAGATCCATACATATATATATATATATATATATATATATATATATATATATATACTGTTGTTTGTTAAATATTTGCATTTCAAAATGTTTTTACAAGCACATTGTTTTCCCAAGATAAGCAGGCTGTTACAGTATATGGGGGGCATACAGATTGTCACAGAATGTGCAGATTTTTGCCTCAGATATTTTGTCTTTTCCTCATAAAATCTATGTTTTTCTGGTAAATCACTGAGGACTGATGTTAATAAATAATGAAGAAATAATTACATATATTTGAGTTTCAGACTTTATTTCCTTCAGAAAATGTATGTTTACACAAACCCTGTTATTCTAGCAGCTTTCTAAGTTTATGAGAGCAATATTTAAAATTTGCCCCTGTTTTAGGGCCTTTGTCTCCCATTATTTTAGGCTTTGTCCAGATGTCTTGCATTAAGAGGTTGAGAGGTATGATGGGTAGTTTTGTATGAACTTGATTTGTTGGTGTGATGGACAGATATTTGGCACAAATACTGTACGTTAATGATGCGCCTGGCATATTATATCATTTTTGCTGTGTTTAGATTCTGTTTGGCAGAATATAAAAAAATACAAAGAATGCAGGAAAAATAATTTGACTTCATTACTTTGGCTGTATGCAATGCCTGGAATTTGAAGCAAACTTCTGCTACCCACCTCTGAGGTGATAGGAACACAGTGCTGTATGACAATCCTCTACAGGAACATAGTGGATTGAGCCACTTTTGGAGGAGTTACTGATGATCTCACAGAAACATTGCTGGCAGCACTGCTTTTATTTATTTATTTTCCTTTTTTTACCTGCTAAGTTAAGTTACTGTTTTCATCCCTAATGAGTGGTGCATTGTAGTGACGTTGCATTCCATATAAGTTGCTGTTTTCATCCCTAATGAGTGGTGCATTGTAGTGACGTTGCAGTCCATATAAGTTACTGTTTTCATCCCTAATGAGTGGTGCATTGTAGTGACGTTGCATTCCATATAAGTTACTGTTTTCATCCCTAATGAGTGGTGCATTGTAGTGACGTTGCATTCCATATAAGTTACTGTTTTCATCACTAATGAGTGGTGCATTGTAGTGACATTGCATTCCATATAAGTTACTGTTTTCATCCCTAATGACTGGTGTATTGTAGTGACGTTGCATTCCATAAGGGTGGCATTACAATTGACCTAGGTAATCATCAACCTTTCATTCTAAGAAACCTCACCTACAAAGCCATGGAATGTGTTAGAACTGACCTCATATTAGACATAACAAAGACAAACTGTGTGGGGGGGGTTAAGAGTGGATTCTGTCTAATGAATCTGGTAAGCTTCTTTGAAAGGCTTATGGAGGTCATGGATGGTGGCCATACAGTACACATGGCATTCCTTGACCCTGACAAGGTGTTTCATACCATTTCCCATACTAGTATCATACAGAAGGTAACTGCTTTAAAACTCAACCCACATGTGATAAGATAGTTCACTAGCTGCAAAGACAGCACCCATACAATGCCACTTGCTGACACCTCATCAGAATATAAGGAAGCAACCAGCAGTGTCCTTCAGGGCTTGGTGCTGTGGCCTCTCCTTTTTGGCCTTTATGTTTCAGCTCTACAAGCAGACAGCCAAGACTTCTTCCTAGCAATTTCTGCCGATGACTACAAATTGGGAGTTATTATTATGCCATCCGCTGACACCCAAACTTTTGGTAGACTCCCCCTCACATCATCATTCTTTGAAGACAACACACAGCTGCAAAATGAAAAGGTAGTCGGGGACCTGTGAACTTGAGTCGATAACTCCCCTGTGTTTTGTCATTTTGTGGCAATGGATGTCAAGCAATCCCAGATTCTCCAAGTTTTCTCTACCACTGCGCTGCCTGTAGTCCTACAGATTGAACAGAATTAACTCTTACCTGGCTTAATTAAATGGGATCTTATAATACACTCTCTGATCAGTCCTTAGGATAACAGTTCCGCATAAATGTGCACAAAATATACAATTTCCATTATATCTTTATTGAAAATGAAATAAATAGTAGTGATGCAAATATAACTTGAATGATATAATTGAAATAATAGGCATCAAAGACATGATCTAATATAATGTGATCCATAGTAAGTATTGAAGGTATGTGAGAATATTCCAGAGATTTACTGAATTCTACATGATAACAAAGATTTCTGCCAAATTATATTATGATACAAAAAAACAAAAAAAAAAAAAACAAAAAAAAAAAACCCAAAAGAAAGCATAACCTAAAGACAAAAAAGTGCAAGATAATTATGCTAAGGTATAACATGTATTTAGTATTAAAGTTTCAACATTTTTCATTAAGTTAAGTACAAGGCACAGTTTGAGTAACAGTAACAGACTTAGTTGGATATGTTAAAACATGGAAGCCTCCCATTAATGACTGTATACAGCAAGCATGGTAAGAGACGTCCTTGTACACTAAATGAACACAGAGCAGTAAAAAACTAATACCTAACAAATGAAAATAAAGATCAGCAAGTAAACTATTAAGCTACTTCTAGGGTCAGAGGTGCTGCAACTATGTAGCTAAAAACAACAGTATTCAGTGACAATTATTTCTAAACATGGAAAATGCTTGCCGACACTTTCTCAAGACCTCTCAGCTGAGCTGAAGACTGCATCTCGGATGTTGTTCTTTTTAAATAAATATTGACACAGTGCTGGATCAGCTCTGCAATCAGACAAGTCTGAGCTTATGTCGGCCAAACAATTTGCAGAAAGAATTAGGTCTGGCATCACTGGATAAATGACAGCAGATTTACACAATCGATGATTCATGAGTGTACTCAGACAAAATATTTATATAAACATGTTTGTCCAGTGCTATTAAAGATTACAATGCAAAATGCCTCCTAGGTTTGTAAGTCTAAAATATGAGAACTAAAAACGTTCAAAGCTAATTCCTGTATATGTAACTGAAAAGGATGTTTCCTGATAACTCGGGAGTTACACCAGCATGTATACTATGGTTATGTCCAAGGAAGCTAAAAAGCTGAGGAAAAAATGTACCTGCCAAATAAGAAACTTTAAAGAAATTTTGAGGACTTCTTTCAACATTTTTGATACATTCTTTTAAATGCTTAACTGGTTACTGCTGTCCGTACTGAGAACGTCGTTACTAGTTTCTTCTTCTCTTGGCTTTTTCCCAGTTAGGGGTCGCCACAGCGGATCACCTGTCCGCTCATGATTGGCAGTGGAGTTTTACAGTATCAAGTTGCCCAACCTTCCACAGAAGGCACACACACGCATGCACTCATGCCTAGGCCCAATTTAGAGTATCCAATCCACCTATAGCATGTCTTTGGGATGTGGGAGGAAACCAGCGCACCCAAAGGAAACCCACGCGACCACAGGGAGGACATGCAGACTCCACACATTAGGCACCCCAGCCGAGGATCGAACCGGAGAACCTCGTGCTGTGAGGCGGCAAAGCTAACCGCTGCACCACCATTACTAGTTTGGTAAGGCGTATTTTTCAAGCACTTACATTCTAATAATTTTTCTTTATAAAACAATTGGTTCACATCTCTTCAAAACGTGCAACACAATGACATCTTCATGTATATGTCTAAAATGCATTTACATATTGAAACAGTTTAAACTAATTCTCAAGTATCTATTTGTTTATTTATTGACATTTGTTTACAGTGAAAGTCTGAATGAGCACAGGTGCCCTGATTCAGCAGAGACCAAGGGAGAAAAGCTTCAATGTAGAGTATTTAATGCAATCAGTATTTACAATAACACATTTTATAATGCAGTTTCACTGAATGCATAGCATAATAATCAGTATAATCAAATCTGTATTGATGTTCACAAGCATTACATTTACAGGCCTTGTACTGACACTTTATAGATAACAGAATGGTATATAAGATAGGTAGGAATGATTTAAGAAATACAATAGAGTGAGGGTATTACAGGAGATAAGCAAGTTCTGAGTATTAACATAGAATTAGTGATGGAATGGTAATTTAGTTGTGTTAATTATAAGTAGGTATAGTAGTTTAAGAAGTACATAATCATAATGGACCTCATAAATAAAGACATAGGGAACTTGCAGACTTTGGATCCAACCCAGTTTGGCTTTGTCAAAGGCAGATCATGCCTTTTAAACTTGGTTGACTTTTTCGAAACAGTCACCAAGGCCATTGACGAGGGAAAGGCAGTCCATACAGCCTACCTAGACCTGGCGAAGGCTTTTGATACAATACCTCACTCGGGTATCATTGAAAAACTCATCAACTTAAATGTAAACCCATACATTACAAGATGGGTTGCAAACTGGCTGAGTGACAGAACCCACAGGGTCAGAGTTGCTGGCGCCATGTCAGACTCAAAGCCTGTCACAAGTGGTGTCCCACAGGGCTCAGTCCTGGGCCCACTCTTGTTTGGCATCTACTTTTCTGAAGTACAAGCAAACACAGGAGGGTTATGGCTGACAAAGTTTGCAGATGACTGCAAACTGGGCCGTAGTTGAAAACACATCCAACACAGATATCCTTCAGAAGGGTCTCACAGAAATGGATAACTGGTGCCAGAGCCATGGCCTAAAGTTAAATGCCAAGAAATGCATAGTCATACCCTTCGGGAAAAATAAGGTTACCCCTAGCTACCATATAGGTGGCAATCCCCTGAACACAGAAGAAGTTATTAGGGACCTGGGAACCCAGGTTGACAGTAGCCTTTCATTCGACACTCATATTGCTAAAGTAGTTAGGAAGACCTTCTACATTGCCCACCTTATCATGAAGGGATTCACATCTAGATCAAGGGAAGTCATAGTCTCCCTATACTCATCACTCATCAGACCAATGATCGAGTACAATGCCCCATTCGGAATGTATCTGACCCGACACTTGCAGCAGCTGGAGAGGCCACAAAAGTTCCTCACCAAAAGGATAAAGGGTCTCAAAAATCTGTCTTATGCTGCCCGACTGAAAGAACTCCAGTTATATTCAGTTGCTTACCGCTTGCTCAGAGGTGACCTATGCCTGACATACAAGGCCATGTCAAACCCAGATTTGATGAACATGCTTCATCTCAAAAAATCTAGATCCCTCAGAGCCACAAGGGCGGGAGACTTAAACCTCGACACGGTTATTAATAGGACGTGCTGGAGGGATAGGTTCATCACCCAAAGACTCCCTATGCTGTGGAACAAAATCCCGGTTTATGTGAGGCAGAGCACCTCGCTGGCCTTGTTCAAGAGGAATCTTGACCAATGGATGAGAGATCGCAAATACACCCCAGGGGTTACCTCAGTGTCACTGCTCGACAGAGGCACAGCAAAATAATGGGCATAGTTTCTCCAAACTAAAGGGGTGGCGTAAGCCACAAAACTATGGGCTAGGCTTATAAATGCCCTCGGGCAGATAGCCTAGTATGAACCTATGAACCTATGAACCTATGAACAATAAAGTGAGGTATTAGTAGGGAATAAGCAAGTTAAGGGATTTAGTGTTTTAAAGGGAGGTATAAGAAAGGTGATGAGGGATGTTACAGAGCTATATGAGGAGAAGGGACACAGCTAGGAGGCAGGGAGGAAGTCTTTTAATAATGGTTTGAAAAGGTGAAAGTGTGTGATAGACCTGATTAATATGATAATTTTATTCCATGTTCTAGCTACACTATTGGAATTCTGACTGACTTCAGCAGCCGTTTGTGGTTTGTAGATAGTAACCAGTTATTTATTATTTGACTATAGGGGGACAATATGGAAGATAGTATTGGAGTAGGGATCTAATCGCTGAGCATTCAGATGGGGTATGGATGATTTTAGGGGTTAAGGTGAACTAAATATATGATGGGTGAAGAGGAAGCTCAAGCCAGTTAATTGTTTTAGTGCTGAACAGTGGTGGGTCCAGTAAGGTTTGTTGCAAGCGAATCTGGTGACTTTGTTATAGCAGTGTTCAAGTTTAGAACTAAGGGAGGCTTGTAGGTTGGTCATGATAGGGGCTCTACACAGGACAAAGGGTAAGAGGTAAGTGGTAGATAGTGTTACTTTTGGCAGAGTCTGTAAAGAATTTCTTTAGCCTAGTTTCTGATAGGATTTCTCTATGTTGTGGATATGTAAACTGAATTTAAGATTGTCATCAATTGTCATGCCAAGTAGTTTTATATGTATATGAGAGAGTGCCACTGGAGACAAACTTAGTGGAATTGGACACCAACATCTAGTCGAGAATTCAGCCCCTTTTTTGAGACAGTTATAATTTGGAGAAGAGGAAATGAGTTGAGTCAATCCAAATAGGTTTAGGCTAGTTGATGGATAGTGGAGATAATTTGCTAATCAGAATTAATGTCACCTAGGATTATCGTTGCATTAGAAATTGTATGTGAGTATTACTTGTGCACTATTACTTTTAATTACACCACTGACATCAGTTATCTATAGCTATTCAAAGTGCGGAATAAGAGAAACTATTGTTTTTCCACATTTACTCAAAAATACTAAAAAAGAAATTGCATATAAATATATTTAGTCCTGTTTTTTCTAATTAGAAGCACAGATATTTCTAGGAAATTATCATTTACCATTCATCATTGTGGAAAAGCTATGTATGCCCCTGCAGTCTGTTTTTGACTTCCTGACTTCCTCTAGAATTCAGAACCCAGTTTCCAGACTATGCCACCTACTCAATGAATGAATATGTTCTTATATCTTAATTTGACCCATATATCTCTCACCACCATCATCAGTTTCAGACTTAGATCATGTCCTGGTAAACTGACTTTGTGGTCACTGACTGGAGTAGGAAGTTAGTGTAACAACCAATGAAAATGCATAGCTGGTGTATATATACATACATACATATATATATATATATATATATATATATATATATATATAGTAATATTTAGACACACATCATACAAGAGGAAATTCCATGAAGGACCGCAGCCTTGGACTTGATTATGTCCGTATCAAGGCACAGGAAAAAAAAGCACGTCCAGTATGGTGGGACTGTGACACCACAGAACAGCAAAGTATGCATCTTGTGTCTTTTGCATATAAGCAGAATTCAATGAAATTTGTGCCATTTGTTCTTTTTAAAGACATTGTCATCCCACTCCATTTGTTGTTGTTTGTCTTTCAGCTTTTCCCAGTAAGGGGTCGCCGTGGCGTAACTCTGGTCTGCTAATGATTGGCAGTAGATTTTTATGAAACGCCGAGGTGCCAGATCGATGCCCAACCTTCAACGAAGGCATGCCCATTTATGCACGCATGTCTTTCGAACGCTACCCAACCACAGGGAGGACATGCAGACTCCACACAGAAGGCACTCCCAAGCCCAGCCGAGAATCGAACAGGAGAACCTCTTGCTGTGAGGTAACAACGCTACAGCCGTACCACCGCGACACTGTCATCCCACTCCAATCTTGTCTTAAATTTCATATGCTGCTCCAGACTTGGTTTCACCCCTCATTTCTGCAAATAGGCAACAGCCTTATTTTTTTAAGAATGTTTTCTTGCTAGTAGTTTCTGATTGTTCTGTTTGTATTCATTTCTGCTTATTCTCCTGCACATTTAAATTGTATTTCTACAGCTATCTTACCAGAAAAGTTATGAAATGTAATATACTGAACAGACGTTCAGAAGTAACGTGAGCTCAATGAGACAACAGCAGCTAGATGAAGAATGTTCTAGTGAATTGGTGCATTTGTCATGCCTGATGGGACAAGTGCATCCCATATATTGATTGTCACATAACCCAGTGATAGCACAGAAATGCAGCATTTGTAGAGATGCGAATACATGCATATCCACATGCCAATGCATGTTTTATCTTGTGGCTTTAACTTCAGGGAGACAAAATGCGCCAACTGTAAATTAATCCTCCCTGTGAATTGAAGCATGACTCGTATATCAGGTTACCAGCTATTCTAATCCTAGTCTGCCTGGTAGTTGGCTTAGAAGGTTAATGAGCTGTTTACTGTGGTCCAAAGGTGCAAGGTTGGATTCCTCCTTCCATTGCCTAACTCTGTGACTCTGAGCAAGTCACTTAACTAGACAATGCCTCCAGGCTGAGTGTGAAAAAGGTCCATGGAGATCAGTGCTCCACCCTGGAAACAAATGCAAATAAATAGCCAAGGAGTCAATAACTAATTAATTTAACAATTTCTCAGTGATATGGAAGTAAGAGAGTAGGAGAACACCTGAAAGGTGAAAGTCAAAGGCTTGCAGGCACTGAAGAAAACTCAGATAACATTTTCCAGTATAGAATACTGACTTTTATTAATGGTGGTCAAAAATGAGTGGTCAGAAACAAAAAAGAAAGTATGAGACAGTAAAGAAGTGCAATTGAAAACATTAGTTTTCCACTTATATTCCAAAATATTCATTAGACGAGGTGCACATGTGTTGCGGTGGTGCTGGAGGAGAGACTGTCAGGTTTCAGGATGTAAAACAACATCTTCATATTAAAATATCACATTCGTAATGCAGTTCTTAAGGAAAGGTTCTATTAAAAGTTATAAACTGCAAATCAATTAAATCAATAAACTAAAAATTATCAAAGATCCGAGCTGATGTTCATCAGATGTTATATATGCTCAGAATTTTGTTAGTTTTATTACTTTTCTCCTACATTTTAAAATTTTAATTTTCTGTCTGTTTCATGGACAAAATTTGTAAGAATGTAAAAAACTCTGTTAATATCAATTAAGTGCAAAGACTGCAGATTTCAGTTTTGGTACAGAATTGTGCAGTGTGATTACCACAGTCCTTGAGATGAGGTTTCACAGAAAAAAGCTGAACAGCTAGGCTCAGAATAATGAAACTTGCAGTCATAAGCTCATAACTTTGGTAGTGATAAATACTTCAGGACTAGACTTTCAGTATAAATCAACAACAAACTACTGAAGCGCAGTGAGGACAACTTAACTTGAACTTAATAAAACTTTTAATAACCACTTTCATAAAAATTTCTTCAGAAAATACAAATATATTAAAAAATCACCAAAGTTCATATCAAGTTAGAACCAATAGAAACCTTTGATCAATTTACTTGCTAAATGTATTGACAAAAATAATTCAAACAATTAAAAAGCCATTGCAATATTAATCCCTTACATCCTCCTAGCTTCTGATCTTTTAAAAACATTTTACGGAGACAGATGCCTGGTGTCAAAGTTATGGCCTCAAGCTCAATGCCAAAAAGTGCATTGTCATCCACTTTGGTAAAAACTCTGTACACATAGCACACTAACACATAACAGACTAACAAATAGGTGGTAGTCTGCTTAACACCGAAAGTGTGATAAGAGACCTTGGGACACAGGTGGACAGTAGCCTGTCCTTTGATAATCACATCGCCACAGTAGTCAGGAAATCTTTCTATGTGGCACACCTCATCACAAAAGGTTTCTCATCCAGGAAAAAAGAGGTCATTGTTCCCCTCTACTCATCACTCATTAGACCCATTATAGAGTACAATGCCCCTTTTGGTATGTACCTCACAAGAAATCTACAACTGGGAAGGCCGCAAAAATACCTCACAAAGAGGATTACTGGACTTAAACAGATGCCCTACGCAGACCGTCTTAAAAAACTCCAGCTTTACTCCATCGCATATCCCCTACTCAGAGGCAATCACTGCCTAACATACAAAGCTATGTCAAACCCAGAGCTGTTGGACATGCTCCACTTAAAGAAATCCCAATCCCTCTGACCTACATGCTCTAGGGACCTATACCTTGTCACTACAATAAACAGGACATGCTGGAGGGATAGATTCCTGTCCCAGAGACTTCCCATACTCTGGAACAAACTACCTATCTATATCAAACAAAGCTCCTCATTAGCACTCTTCAAGAACAATCTTGATGATTGGATGGGAAATAAAAAATTCACCCCGGGAATCACGTCTATGGCTCTGTTCGACAAGGGCACAGGAAAATAATTTTCTTGGATGGCGAAAGCCAGGGTACCTTTTTTGGCTAGGCTTATATAAGCCCTAGAGCCAATAGCCTAGTACCTCCCTATGAACCTATGTTAATAGTTTCATTCAGGCCACTGGAAAATCAGCCATTAACTTCACTTGCCATTCTGCCTCTCTCTTTTAAATTCCCCCCTCGTCTATCTCATACTTCTTGTTCTAAAATGGCAAAAGTGAACTTTTTGTAATTCTCACACAAAATGGAGTGTCTGTATAAAGTATTATTATGAATTTTCATTTTGATCACATAATTGTGTTACGCATCTCTTATTCTTTGTCTTAGGCTTCTTGTGGTCATTCCTACATAAAAACTTGTTCATCCTGAACATGTCGCGATGTACACTGCCCCTGCTGTGCCACAGTGATACCTACCTGGTACCTTTATAATATGTGTGACATGGTTCAGGGAAATGTAAAGGCCTTCATTTATAAACCTGCAGATGTTACATCCATGGCATTTGTAAGTACCTAAAGTTTCAGCTTAAAAGTGCTAAAAATGGCTCAACTGGGTCATCGAGTAACTCATTTGGAAGCAACGAAACAGTAAGAGCATTTGTTTACAATAATTCCACCTACCATGATGTAGCTTCAGGTTTAAGCTTCATCAGTGATTCATTTGTCTTCACGAGGGAAGACATAGGAGATGCATTGTTAGACAAAAATGCCACTACACTGCTTACTAATTGAGAGAGGACTTAAGAAATATAGAGCACTAGCAGTTGAAAACAAATATTTCAAACATTGTATCTAGCAAGAGATAGTCCACAAGGGGTTGTGTTATTTTAAGTTACCCAATGGTATCAATCCAGGTGAGCCATTTTTTCTCAGAATTGGTGGAATTTTTCAACAAAGCCAGGCTCGAATTTCTACAAATGTTGATTAAAAACAACATAGAGCGCCACGGTGGTGCAGTGGTTAGCATTGTCACCTCACAGCAAGAGGTTCTCCGGTTCGATCCTCGGCTGGGGTGCCTTCTGTGCGGAGTCTGCATGTCCTCCCTGTGGTCACGTGGGTTTCCTCCGGGTGCTCCGGTTTCCTCCCACATCCCAAAGACATGCTGCAGGTGGATTGGACACTCTAAATTGGCCCTAGGTGTGAGTGTGTGCCTTCTGTGGAAGGTTGGGTGCCGGGCTGGCAACTCAACACTGTAAAAACTCCACTGCCAATCATGAGCGGACAGGTGATCCACTGTGGCGACCCCTAACCGGGAAAAGCCGAAAGAAGAAGAAGAAGTTGATTAAAAACAACATAAGTATTATGGACAAACTGAAAACCTCCTTAAAAAATATCGAAGAAAAACTGACAATTTTTTTAAGCTCTCAACCTGATGCTAGGTCTAGCTGTGATCAGATTTTTTGGGGGCTTGACTGTTATGAGAAGACCATCGTGGTGCATAAACAAAATAATTTTTTAAGGGATGTAGCTGCTTATAAGACCCAGACTGCCTATGGAGCCCATGTAAATGTAAAGAAAACATCCAGAGTTGATCAATTTAACAATGCTATGAATAGTAACTCATCAGAGATTTCTAGAACTACTGGTGCTTTAAACCAGAGGGAACTGCTAACAGGAAGTGAAAATACACAAGGTGGTTTAGGTCTGGAAGATGCATCTACTTCTACTGCAAATGTTCCAGGAAACTTTTGCTATAATGTGGATTTCCCAGAGTTACCACTACTTTCTTCTAACTCCATTTCAATTTTTACAATGTACAAAGAAAGGAAGGGTCCACAAAAAACTTGAATCATCAAGAGAGCATGAATTTTTCTAGTCGAAGCCAAGGGAGGAGCAGAAGAAGAAAGCTTTAAAGGACTTTGAAGGGACTATGAGTTTTGATGATGTTAAAATATTCAACTCGTCCAATTTTCATTTAAATGAAAACCACTGTAAAGTGTTAAAATTATGTTTTCTGTTATTCCTAGTCAGACAGTTAGTTTAATGAACAGAATTTTAGAATTAAAATTCTGTACTAGGAAAATGAACTTATGTTATTTGTTAAGAGATGTTAATGGAAAAAGGTTCTTCCGAAAACAGTCAACTTTTAATCCGCCTTTGCATTATACTCTAAAAGTTTTTGAAATGACCTGTGAGGAAGAGATTCGGAAATCATTGAATCATAAAACAAAACAAGCATTTTTTAGCTTATCCTTGGAAGAAAATAAGGTTTTGTATGAATTACATCACCAGCTGGCATTGAGATTCATGAAAGCATATGGGGGGGGGGGGGTAGTTGTAATGGATACACAACGCAACATTATTTCAATAGAAAAAAATGTTATGTAACACCGAAGAATTTCAAGACATTTCTATATTTGACATACACAGGAGTGTTAATGAATGGGGAGATAAATTCTGAGGTCTATCATTTTTTAAAAAACACCTACAACTAGGCGTTCTATTTCGTATCCCAAAAATACACAAACATCCTACACATCCCCACCCCCTTTTAAACTCATTGTTTCATGCCAGAGAAGGAATATCAATGTTTTTGGATTCAGTGTTGAACCCACTGGTACAACAGTTACCATCTTCTATATAGCACTCGTGGGACTTTTTGAACAGTATTAGAAATTTTAGTCTTTGTAAAAATTATTTAACACAATATTGTTATATGTTCACTATTGATGTAGTGTCACTGTTTACCTCTTTTTTTTCAATAAACATCTTTATTAAATTATCACGTATGGCATAGGCAACCTTGCACTTATATAAATACAAAACAAACACTGACATCACTTTAGCTGCAAACATTATATATCACAGACACCACTGAAACCAATTGCAGTTGCAAACATTATACATCACTTATAATCTATCCAGTCATTGTCAGTAAAGCATTATATGACTCATTCAAATCCTGCCTCTTAAACCTCATTCCTTCTCTGCATATATTGTTCCCACAATTCCCATTTTTTCTATATAGTTTGCTACATCCCTTTTCTAAAGATCCGAATTCCAGTTGTTTTATCTCCGTTACTATATTCACTGCTTCTGGCAAAGTTGGTCTAGACTTTGATTTCCATTTTTTAGTAATTGCGTTTTTGGCAGCCACAATAATTAAACTCAACAAATCTTTACTATGTCTAGGCAATTCTAATTCTGTATCATAGCTCAAAAAAATCATCCCCCCCAGTCAATCCAATCCACTCACCCAGCATCTCCAACAGAGTGGTTCGTAGGGAATCCATAAAGCTGGCTAGCTCATTACACTCCCAAAAATATGTTCCCAGTGACCTCTTTCTTGCCCATCGCACCTCCAATATTTGCTATTCACCTAAGTAAAAATTCTTTGGAGTCTACTTGGGGTACACTTCCAAGCAAAGATCCTATTATCTTCTAGACTTTGTTGCATATTTGGGAGATATACATATATCCCCTAATTGTCTCTTTGCGAATTGCTTATCCAATCTCTCTACCCAATCCTTTTTACGCTCCTCTGATTAATTCTTATAATTATCATGCAATACTTTATATGCTCTACTAATTATTCTTCTTTTTCTAACAGTAGCTTCTGTTCTAAATTCTATTAAAAACTCTACCAGTGCTGGTCTTTCACTTAGGATCCTCCTATTTCTTTCTCTTTGCCTATACTCTAATATCAATCCTTGATAGGGAAGGCAATCTCTAACCTGCAGTCCAAATAAATTCTTGGCCTCTTCCCATTCTATTACCTTTCCCTTTCTAGTTATTTGCTCCCAATACCTTGGTCCCTTTGCTAGTTTTCTCCAATAAATTCCAGCCCCCTCTTGCCTATTATCTGTATCCCTAACCACAGTCATCCCATAATCTCTTTTCTCCATTCTCGTGCTGGTTTAGTTCTTAGAATACTCCCTGCTATTTTATGAATGTAATACTCTGTATGATTTTGGTTCTTCTGCTTTGAGTCTGCATCCAAAATCCCAATCAGCTTCCTCCCTGTATCAGCATCACTCCTTTCCATTTTGAATTATAGTTTTCTGCTTGTGCTATGTACAAGAGCCATAACTGTGTTGCTCTAAAATACCCCCTCAAATTGGATAATCGTAGTCCTCCTTGTTCTATTGGTAGAATCAGCTTTTCCCACTTGATGCTTGCTGTCTTCCCTTCCCAGATAAAATCCTTCAACTCTTTTTTAACTGCTATCCAAAGCTTCTCCTCTGGTTGATAATAATATGCCCGACCTTTGTATAAGAATAAAGGGACTAAAAACGTTTTAATGGCTTGTATCTTAGTAGCCATATAACAAAGCTTCCACCTTCTCAATTTTTGTATTATCTTCTGTTTAGTCTCTTCCCACATATCTTTAGCTGCCACAACAGAGTCATTTCTAATCCGTACTCCTAAATACTTAATTTTATCATGTCCCTATAAATATGGATATTGTTGGACCAATTCGTATGTGGGTACATAATTTATCGCTATTGCCTTTGTTTCAGCTTCATTAATTCTGTATCCTGAGAAGATTTGAAACTGTCTGAAAATGTTCCACAGCACTGTAATGTCCCTTTCTGGTTTTGTCAGGTATAAAATAATATCATCTGCAAATAGAGCCAGCTTTTCCTGACTACCATACACGTTATATCCTCGAATCCTTTATTTTCTTTGCCAATGGTTCTAAATATAATGCAGACAACAAAGTTAAAAGTGGAAAACCCTGCCTGGATCCACTACTCAAGCAGAAGTTATCAGATTGGACACCACCCACTTTAATTTTTGCCTCCAATCCCTCATATATACTCCTAATCAACCTTATAATTGTATCAAGGAAAGCAAATGGTTCCATTGCACTGCTCATGAAATGACAGTCTGCTCTGTCAAATGATTTCTGCATCAAGACCCACCAATAACAGTGGTATTTTCTTACACTCTGCTTCTCTCTGGATCATTAATGTTCTGTTAATATTGTCAAATGTTTGCCTCCCCTCCATATCTATCATCAGTTTTGGTATCACTTTTGCCATTCTTTCATCCATTGTAGACAAACACTTTATAATCATTGTTTAGTATTGAAATGGGCCTGTATGAAGCTGGATCTGATGGATCGTTACCTTCTTTAGGTATTACCGTTACCATCGTCTTCTTCCAGGATGCTTGTACTTCTCTTCCTCTTAAAATACTGTTAAACAAAACCTTCCAGATCTTTATCAGTTTTTCCCTCCTAACTTCTAAATTTCCACAGAAATGCCATCTATTCCTAGGGTCTTTCCTGTAGATTGATTATACATCACCATTTTTATCTCATCTCTTCCTATTCTAACTGTTAGTAATTGAGCCTCAGCTGCCTCTAACCTTGGCATATTTAATTCTTCCATAAATATTTCCATTTGTACCTTTTCTTGTTGAGAATGGTGTAGAATATGTTTGGATGTATGTAAACAAGTACACTTCGACAGACAATAATAAGGTTAATTTGTGTAGTTCTTTGATAGATATTTTATTGGCAAACAACTACTTTCTGTTCAATAATAAATATTACCAACAAAAGAAAGGGTGTAGCTATGGGGGCTACAGTAGCCCCAGCATATGCCAATTTAGTGATCAGTTGGTGGGAGAGGGAAATTTTGAGTATGATTCCTGAATATCAACATATACTGCATTATAGACAGTTTGCAGACAATCTTTTTTTATAGCCAAAAACAAGAATGTTGTCATTCAGATTTTTTTTGGTAGCTTCAACCAGAATATGTCCTTTCTTAAATTTACTGCTGGAGATAAAGGGCACTCTATTCCATTCTTACATGTTGAGTTAAAATGGAACATAGATAATTATAGGTTTGAAAGTCAAATTCACAGAAAAAATACTTTCTCAGACAGCTATTTACACTTTCAGAATACCCATCCCAGGTTTATCAAAAGAAACATACCTAGAGGCACATTCATTAAAGCCCCTTGAATGATTAGTGAGGCTGTGGATTTCAGAAAGAAGGTCAGTATATAACTTCCCTTGTTCTCGCAAAAGGTTATCCAAAGGAAGGGTTAGAGAAATCTGCAGCAGAAGTAACCCTGAAAAGACCAGCAGAATTTGGTCATATTATTCTCATAGGATTCAAAAACAACAGAAGTAAGAATAAAGACATGATTAGCCAAAGCGAAGGAATTTAATATAGTTAACGGCCTTGAAAGCATGTAGCATATAGTGAAGAGTGTAGAAGGGGAAGGTGATGGGGGACATTAAACAAAATAATCCCACATTACTGTCTGGATATGTCAGTGGACACCTGCCAGATTAAATAGATTATCCACAACAACTGGAAAAATCATTTCTGGAAATTAAGATCTCAGAAACATATTTGGTGAAGAACCATTTTTTTTGTGCACAGGAAGGACATGTGTATTAAGTACATGTTAGAACATAACATTACTAAACTACAACTTCCCACTACTAACAAAACTTTAGCAAATGCCATGGATGTAACATCTGCAGGTTTATAAATGAAGGCCCTTACATTTCCCTGAACCATGTCACACATACTATAAAGGTTCCAGGTAGGTATCACTGTGGCACAGCAGGGGCAGTGTACATTGCGACATGTTCAGGATGAATAAGTTTTTATGTAGGAATGACCACAAGAAGCCTAAGACAAAGAATAAGAGATGTGTAACACAATTATGTGATCAAAATGAAAATTCGTAATAATGCTTTATACAGACACTCCATTTTGTGTGAGAATTACAAAAAGTTCACTTTTGCCATTTTAGAACAAGAATTAGAAGATAGAAGAGGGTGGAGATTAAAAGAGAGAGGCAGAATGGCAAGTGAAGTTAATGGATGATTTTGCCCCCTGGCTTGAATGAAACTATTAACATAAAATGTTTTTTTAAAAGATCGGAAGCTAGGAGGGCGTAAGGGGTTAATAGTGCAATGGCTTTTTAATTATTTAAATCATTTTTGCCAACACATTTAGCAGGTAGATTTATCACAGGTTTCTATTGGTTGTAACTTGATACAAAATATTGTGATTTTTTAATATGTTTGTATTTTCTGATAGTTTTTACAAAATTGGTTATTAAAAGTTTTATTACGCTCAAGTTAAATTGTCCTAACTGTGCTTCAATTGTTTGTTGTTGGTTTTGTTTTTTCTACTATTACCACAGGACTTGGCAAATTTTTGTTGCACTTATTTTATTATAATCACCTTAGCACCACACTTCCTGAACAGTGGCCATATCACAGCAAGGTTTTACCTGTAAAGATTCAAAAAACACCTCACAGCAAAATATCAAGAAAAAACACAAACTGCCAGCACTTCACCAGTATTTCTCCATTATTTTCAGCGATCTGGTACCTCGGCAATTCGCCTTCAAGGATCACATTTAATTGAATGTGAGCATAATGCTTATATACTCACTCCATATCCAATTAATATATTAAACAATCAAATATTTAAATACCAACTTCAAAAATTTAAAGTGACCTTAAATTTATGATGAATAAATATTATCCACATAAAATGTAATAAATAATTAATTGCCTAATTCCTGATTCATACCATTAGGCTTTAGAGTATGAAACTTAAAAATCATTCTAGTTTCTAACTCCAATAATTTAACTACAATGCTATCCCCTCTTTTAAGGAATGGCTTTCCCAGTATGCAAAATATTAAACTACTATAAGAACTATTGTGTGTTTCATGAAAATGTTTTGCAACAGGACTGTTCAAATTAATATTTTTAATGTCTCTTAAATGCTCCAAAATACGAATTCTGACCATACGTTTGGTCTGTCCTATGTACCACATATTATTACATGAACAACCAAATATATAAACCACCCCTGTGGATCTACAATTGAAATAATATTTAGGAACAAAAATTATATCATTGATGACATTCAAGTTCTTAACCTTGTCACAAATACTACAAGAACCGCAAGGAAGAGTACCAAATGATGAAGCAAAAATATTATCTTTCCTTTCAATAAGGTTATTATTTAACAGTTCTTTGAGATTCTTTCCTCTTTTATAAGAAAATGTAATATGCTTTGGAAATAAATGACCAATGGACTCATCATCACTAACAATATACCAGTATTTTCTGACTAATAAAACTAATTTGTCAGAAAAAGCAGAAAACCTGGTTACATAGAAAAGCTTCTCATCATCTTGAATACATTCAATAGTATGAACTTCACACCTTGGTTCAAAATTCCCAACAAATATATAATTTCCATCTACATTATTACCAAATAATTGGTTTTTACATGCTGATAAATGGGTTTTATTATAACCCCTTTCACTTAACCTCATCATGACTTTGTTCAATTCACTAATTTTTTCATTTTTATTACTGGTGTGATCATAAGTCCGCTTAAATTCACCAAAAGGTAATGCCTTTAGTAAATGACCTGGGTGCATGCTAGTCGCATGCAAAAGCATATTGACTGAAGTGGATTTCCTAAAGGGCCTAAACCCCATATTTTCCCCATCTTCAAACAATGTTAAATCTAGAAAATTAATCTGTTTTCTATTCAACTCATAAGAGAAAGTAAGATGATGTTCATTGTTATTAAGAACCTCAAAAAACTCAAAAAATTCATTAATATCTCCCTTACAAATAAAAATAAGATCATCTAAAAAACGTTTGTATAATATTACATTATTCCTAAAAAAGATGTGGAATAAATGAATATCTTTTAAAAAAAAAACATGCATATAATAGCATATGAGGGCGCATAAGCCGCCCCCATTGCCATACCTTTCAACTGCAAATAATAACTATTATTAAAAATAAAATAATTGTGAGTTAAACAGAATTCTAATAAACCCACTAAAAAGGTGGTTCTTGGCCCTACACCTAACATGTCAAAAATAGACTCCAATCCCCATCTGATATCTATGTTAGTATACAATGATTTAACATCTATAGTAACCCAATAATAGTCATTGTGCCATTCAATTTGAGATATACTATTGATAAGATCCTGAGTGTTAGAAATATGGGCTACCACTTTAGGGAAATGAGCCTTTAAATGAAAATCAAAAAAAATATTAACATTATCCAGAAAGGAACCTATCCCTGAAACTATTGGCCTACCTGGTGGTTTTTGTAAATCCTTATGTACTTTAGGCAAAGCATACAAAATCAGGGTTGTGGGTTTTTTTTATAAACAATCTACAAACATCTTTATGCTCAAAAAAAACCAAACGTTCACCTCTTTCCAATAAAAATAATAGCTCATCATTAAATAACATAATAGGATCATTTTCCAATATTTTGCATACTGGGAAAGCCATTCCTTAAAAGAGGGGATAACATTGTAGTTAAATTATTGGAGTTAGAAACTAGAATGATTTTTAAGTTTCATACTCTAAAGCCTAATGGTATGAATCAGGAATTAGGCAATTAATTATTTATTACATTTTAGGTGGAGAATATTTATTCATCATAAATTTAAGGTCACTTTAAATTTTTGAAGTTGTTATTTAAATATTTGATTGTTTAATATATTAATTGGATATGGAGTGAGTATATAGGCATTATGCTCACATTCAATTAAATGTGATCCTTGAAGGTGAATTGCCGAGGTACCAGATCGCTGAAAATAAAGGAAATACTGGTGAAGTGCTGGCGGTTTGTGTTTTTTCTTTACCTGTAAAGATGTTTTCATTGTTACCTTGTGACATATCCTTTTATGGGAAGGTTTAATATAGATACTGGTATAGTAAATTAGGTGTGGTACAATGCATGTCATGTTGAAAATTTGGGTCTGAAATATTTAAACAGGCATACATGTAATACAACATATTTGTAATTATTTATGGCCCTCTTCACCACACTGTGACTATAACGCCTCCAGTTCCTATTCACCTATTCTTTCCATTCAACTTCTGATGTTATGGGATACTAGAAGATGAATGAAAGAGACACAGATTATATTCATTAGGATGGAGGTTAGAATACTGTTTTTTATGTATGCATGCTTGCTTCATCCCCATTGGTTTAACAGCACAGTGCTACCCTAAGCCACCACAGGTGAATGCTTCTGTATACCAGCAATGTTCAATTGAACTGCTGTGTACTACTTACTAGGATTGTACTCATCAGACTCACTAGTGCAGAAGCTGCAATTTCAAGCATTCCCCAAAAGACCAGTGCTATGGCAGGACTTACTCAACTCTCCCTACTTCCATACTGGGCATGCCAGCATCAGATGTACACTCCTACCAGCCCCTGATTAACTCCTCCTGTAACTGGGTGACAAGACAAACATGGATCAGCTGTGCCTTGTCAAAACCAAAACCTCTACATCATGGAATTGGGTGATTTGAGTAAACTTTTGTCAAAATAACTAGAGGTTCAATACATAAGCACCTTTGACCAAACTTACAAAATACTTAGGTTAGGGCCAGCTGTCATGAACTGTGATTCTGTCATAATGCAGTTTTATCCTGGTGCATGATTTCACAGTGACTTTGTGAAAATTCTGTATGGGAGAGGACTGCACCAGAATGGAGTTATAGTTTATAAATAATGAATGCCTCTATAGTCAGTGCAGAACAAAGCAAAGCCCTGCTAGACTTACTGCACACATACACCCCTGCAAGGCCACTTCAATCCGAAAACAGTGCTTCTCACTACCTACAAACCACACCTATCATCAGGAACCTCTCTATTCTAGCTATATAGTCCGGCCCTGGAGCTCTATTCCCTTATCCCTTAAATAAACTAGCAACCCTCCCTTCCTGCTCATTACTCCTCCTAATCTCATTCTATTCCTCTATTTTGGCAACACAACACTCTATTATTTCATATATTATTTCAAATATAGTCAATGTTTTGAATAACCTTGTATTAGTTTACTTGGCATAAATTAGCCACTTCCACAGTGTGTTTAGCTGCATGTAGTACATATTGTATTCTTGGTCGCAGTTTATCCTAGTATTATACCTGTAAATGTACTTCAATCTGTTTGTGTGTTTTTGTGCTGTTGGGGTTTTCTCACCTTGTATATAGTTACTTAGCAGATACTGCAAAATTTTTTGTGTGTGTTTTTGTGTAGCCTCTCTCCACATTTCATTGTAAAATATTTAATCTGTTGTGAGGATTTTCTCCCCTTTTGAATAATAACTCAATAACAACTTTCTAAATGTTTCTGAATCTGTTGCGGAGCTTTTCTTCCCAGCCCTCTACTAAAAATGGACCATTGTCTCAGCCAGACATTCCCAGTTATCAAAGGACAAATAAAGTAGAAATAAATAAAATAAAAATGTGCTTAAAACATGACTGTAATATTTTAGGAAATGGCTAAGTTATGACCATTTGTTGAAACCATAGAAAAGTAAGTTATGAATGTACCCCAGTTCCCCAAATTCTACTTAATGACCACCAAGATCAATTACCCAATCCAGCGAGATCATGTTATCAGTCGGGCTGACACATTTAGCACACTGAAGAAAATAATATATCAGTAAACTAAGAGGTTAAAAAAAAGAAATAAGACATTTTAAAAACTTCCGTATATCTTTTATGGAGCTTCCCCTATCCCCTCCCTACTTATATATAGATAAATTCTGAGTTCACTGCACCAAAGTAAAAGGAGAATCAATAGTATCTTCTGAATCAGATTCCCCCATCTCCACCGTGGTTATATGTGCGAATCAGATTCCCCCATCTCCACCATGGTTATATGTGCGAATCAGATTCCCCATCTCCACCATGGTTATATGTGCGAATCAGATTCCCCCATCTCCACCATGGTTATATGTGCGAATCAGATTCCCCCATCTCCACCATGCTTATATGTGCGAATCAGATTCCCCCATCTCCACCATGGTTATATGTGCGAATCAGATTCCCCCATCTCCACCATGCTTATATGTGCGAATCAGATTCCCCCATCTCCACCATGGTTATATGTGCGAATCAGATACCCCATCTCCACCATGGTTATATGTGCGAATCAGATTCCCCCATCTCCACCATGCTTATATAGGCGTGCCAATCAGATTCCCCATCTCCACCATGGTTATATGTGCTAATCAGATTCCCCATCTCCACCATGCTTATATGTATAATCAGATTCCCCATCTCCACCATGCTTATATGTGCAATCAGATTCCCCATCTCCACCATGCTTATATGTGCTAATCAGATTCCCCATCTCCACCATGCTTATATGTGAATCAGATTCCCCATCTCCATGCTTATATGTAATCAGATTCCCCCATCTCCACCATGCTTATATGTGCAAATCAGATTCCCCCATCTCCACCATGCTTATGTGTGCAAATCAGATTCCCCCATCTCCACCATGAAATCAGATTCCCCCATCTCCATGGTTATATGTAATCAGATTCCCCCATCTCCACCATGGTTATGAGCCAATCAGATTCCTCCATCTCCACTATGCTTATATGCGAATCAGATTCCCCATCTCCACCATGCTTATATGCGAATCAGATTCCCCCATCTCCACCATGGTTATATGTGCGAATCAGATTCCTCCCATCTCCACCATGGTTATATGTGCGAATCAGATTCCCCCATCTCCACCATGGTTATATGTGCGAATCGGATTCCCTCATCTCCACCATGCTTATATGTGCGAATCGGATTCCCCCATCTCCACCATGCTTATATGTGCGAATCAGATTCCCCCATCTCCACCATAGTTATATGTGCGAATCAGATTCCTCCCATCTCCACCAGGCATATATGTGCGAATCAGATTCCTCCCACCTCCACCATGCTTATATGTGCGAATCAGATTCCCCCATCTCCACCATGCTTATATGTGCGAATCAGATTCCCCCATCTCCATCATGGTTATATGTGCGAATCAGATTCCCTCATCTCCAACATGCTTATATGTGTGGATCAGATTCCCCCATCTCCATCATGGTTATAGGTGCGAATCAGATGCCCCCATCTCCATCATGGTTATATGTGCGAATCAGATTTCCCCCATCTCCACCAGGGTTATATGTGCGAATCAGATTCCCCCAGCTCCATCATGGTTATATGTGCGAATCAGATTGCCCCATCTCCACCATGCTTATATGTGCGAATCAGATTCCCCCATCTCCACCATGCTTGTATGTGCGAATCAGATTCCCCCATCTCCATCTTGCTTATATGTGCGAATCAGATTCCCCCATCACACCCATGCTTATATGTGCGAATCAGATTCCCCCATCTCCACCATGGTTATATGTGCGAATCAGATGCCCCCATCTCCACTATGCTTATATGTGCGAATCAGACTCCCCCCATCTCCACCATGCTTATATGTGCTAATCAGACTCCCCCATCTCCACCATGCTTATATGTGCGAATCAGATTCCCCCATCTCCACCATGCTTATATGTGCGAATCAGATTCCCCCATCTCCATCATGCTTATATGTGCGAATCAGATTCCCCCATCTCCACCATGGTTATATGTGCGAATCAGATTCCCCCATCTCAATCATGCTTATATGTGCGAATCAGATTCCCCAAGCTCTACCATGGTTATGTGTGCGAATCAGATTCCCCCATCTCCACCATGGTTATGTGTGCGAATCAGATTCCCCCATCTCCACCATGCTTATATGTGCGAATCAGATTCCCCCATCTCCACCATGGTTATATGTGCGTATCAGATTCCTCCCATCTCCACCATGCTTATATGTGCGAATCAGATTCCCCCATCTCCACCATGGTTATATGTGCGAATCAGATTCCTCCCATCTCCACCATGGTTATATGTGCGAATCAGATTCCCCCATCTCCACCATGCTTATATGTGCGAATCAGATTCCCCCATCTCCACCATGGTTATATGTGCAAATCAGATTCCTCCCATCTCCACCATGCTTATATGTGTGAATCAGATTCCCCCATCTCCACCATGGTTATATGTGCGAATCAGATTCCCCCATCTCCATCATGGTTATATGTGCTAATCAGATTCCCCCATCTCCACCATGGTTATATGTGCGAATCAGATTCCCCCATCTCCACCATGCTTATATGTGCGAATCAGATTCCCCCATCTCCACCATGCTTATATGTGCGAATCAGATTCCCCCATCTCCACCATGCTTATATGTGGGAATCAGATTCCCCCATCTCCACCATGGTTATATGTGCGAATTAGATTCCCCCATCTCCACCATGGTTATATGTGCGAATCAGATTCCTCCCATCTCCACCATGCTTATATGTGCTAATCAGATTCCCCCATCTCCACCATGCTTATATGTGTGAATCAGATTCCCCCATCTCCACCATGCTTATATGTGCGAATCAGATTCCTCCCATCTCCACCATGCTTATATGTGCAAATCAGATTCCCCCATCTCCACCATGCTTATATGTGCGAATCAGATTCCCCCATCTACACCATGCTTATATGTGCGAATCAGATTCCCCCATCTCCACCATGCTTATATGTGCGAATCAGATTCCCCCATCTCTACCATGCTTATATGTGCAAATCAGATTCCCCCATCTCCACCATGCTTATATGTGCGAATCAGATTCCCCCATCTCCACCATGCTTATTTGTGCGAATCAGATTCCCCAATCTCCACCATGCTTATATATGCGAATCAGATTCCCCCATCTCTACCATGCTTATATGTGCAAATCAGATTCCCCCATCTCCACCATGCTTATATGTGCGAATCAGATTCCCCCATCTCCACCATGCTTATTTGTGCGAATCAGATTCCCCAATCTCCACCATGCTTATATATGCGAATCAGATTCCCCCATCTCCACCATGCTTATATGTGTGAATCAGATTCCCCCATCTCCACCATGGTTATATGTGCGAATCAGATTCCCCCATCTCCACCATGCATATATGTGTGAATCAGATTCCCCCATCTCCATCATGCTTATATGTGTGAATCAGATTGCCCCATCTCCACCATGCTTATATGTGCGAATCAGATTCCCCCATCTCCACCATTATTATATGTGCGAATCAGATTCCCCCATCTCCACCATGGTTATATGTGCGAATCAGATTCCCCCATCTCCACCATGGTTATATGTGAGAATCAGATTCCCCCATCTCCACCACGGTTATATGTACGAATCAGATCCCCCCCATCTCCACCATGCTTATATGTGTGAATCAGATTCCCCCATCTCCACCATGCATATATGTGCGAATCAGATTCCTCCATCTCCACCATGCTTATATGTACGAATCAGACTCCCCCATCTCCACCATGGTTATATGTGCGAATCAGATTCCTCCCATCTCCACCATGGTTATATGTGCGAATCAGATTCCCCCATCTCCACCATGGTTATATGTGATAATCAGATTCCCCCATCTCCACCATGGTTATATGTGCGAATCAGATTCCTCCAGTCTCCACCATGCTTATATGTGCGAATCAGATTCCCCCATCTCCACCATGGTTATATGTGCGAATCAGATTCCCCCATCTCCATCATGGTTATATGTGCGAATCAGATTCCCCCATCTCCACCATGCTTATATGTGCGAATCAGATGCCCCCATCTCCACCATGCTTATTTGGGCGAATCAGATTCCCCCATCTCCACCATGCTTAAATATGCGAATCAGATTACCACATCTCCACCATGCTTATATGTGCGAATCAGATTCACCCTTCTCCACCATGGTTATATGTGCGAAACAGATTCCCCCATCTCCACCATGCTTATATGTGCGAATCAGATTCACCCTTCTCCACCATGGTTATATGTGCGAATCAGATTCCCCCATCTCCACCATGCTTATATGTGCGAATCAGATTCCCCCATCTCCACCATGCTTATATGTGCAAATCAGATTCCCCCATCTCCACCATGCTTATTTGTGCGAATCAGATTCCCCCATCTCCACCTTGCTTAAATATGCGAATCAGATTACCACATCTCCACCATGCTTATATGTGCAAATCAGATTCCCCCATTTCCACCATGCTTATATATGCGAATCAGATTCCCCCATCTCCACCATGCTTATATGTGCGAATCAGATTCACCCCTCTCCACCATGGTTATATGTGCGAATCAGATTCCCCCATCTCCACCATGCTTGTATGTGCGAATCAGATTCCCCCATCTCCATCATGCTTATATGTGCGAATCAGATTCCCCCATCTCACCCATGCTTATATGTGCGAATCAGATTCCCCCATCTCCACCATGGTTATATGTGCGAATCAGATTCCCCCATCTCCACCATTCTTATATGTGAGAATCAGATTCCCCCATCTCCACCATGGCTATATGTGCGAATCAGATTCCCCCATCTCCACCATGGTTATATGTGCGAATCAGATTCCCCCATCTCCACTATGCTTATATGTGAATCAGATTCCCCATCTCCACCATGCTTATATGTGAATCAGATTCCCCATCTCCACCATGCTTATATGTGAATCAGATTCCCCCATCTCCACCATGGTTATATGTGAATCAGATTCCCATCTCCACCATGATTATATGTGAATCAGATTCCCCATCTCCACCATGCTTATATGCGAATCAGATTCCCCCATCTCCACCATGGTTATATGTGCGAATCAGATTTCCCCATCTCCATCATTCTTATATGTGCGAATCAGATTGCCCCATCTCCACCATGCTTATATGTGCGAATCAGATTCCCCCATCTCCACCATTATTATATGTGAATCAGATTCCCCCATCTCCACCATGGTTATATGTGAAAATCAGATTCCCCCATCTCCACCATGCTTATATGTGTGAATCAGATTCCCCCATCTCCACCATGCATATATGTGCGAATCAGATTCCTCCATCTCCACCATGCTTATATGTACGAATCAGACTCCCCCATCTCCACCATGGTTATATGTGCGAATCAGATTCCTCCCATCTCCACCATGGTTATATGTGCGAATCAGATTCCCCCATCTCCACCATGGTTATATGTGCTAATCAGATTCCCCCATCTCCACCATGGTTATATGTGCGAATCAGATGCCCCCATCTCCACCATGCTTATATGTGCGAATCAGATTCACCCTTCTCCACCATGGTTATATGTGCGAATCAGATTCCCCCATCTCCACCATGCTTGTATGTGCGAATCAGATTCCCCCATCTCCATCATGCTTATATGTGCGAATCAGATTCCCCCATCTCACCCATGCTTATATGTGCGAATCAGATCCCCCCATCTCCACCATGGTTATATGTGCGAATCAGATTCCCCCATCTCCACCATTCTTATATGTGAGAATCAGATTCCCCCATCTCCACCATGGTTATATGTGCGAATCAGATTCCCCCATCTCCATCATGGTTATATGTGCGAATCAGATTCCCCCATCTCCACCATGCTTATATGTGCGAATCAGATGCCCCCATCTCCACCATGCTTATTTGTGCGAATCAGATTCCCCGATCTCCACCATGCTTAAATATGCGAATCAGATTACCACATCTCCACCATGCTTATATGTGCAAATCAGATTCACCCTTCTCCACCATGGTTATATGTGCGAATCAGATTCCCCCATCTCCACCATGCTTATATGTGCGAATCAGATTCACCCTTCTCCACCATGGTTATATGTGCGAATCAGATTCCCCCATCTCCACCATGCTTATATGTGCGAATCAGATTCCCCCATCTCCACCATGCTTATATGTGCAAATCAGATTCCCCCATGTCCACCATGCTTATTTGTGCGAATCAGATTCCCCCATTTCCACCATGCTTATATGTGCGAATCAGATTCCCCCATCTCCACCATGCTTATATGTGCGAATCAGATTCACCCTTCTCCACCATGGTTATATGTGCGAATCAGATTCCCCCATCTCCACCATGCTTGTATGTGCGAATCATATTCCCCCATCTCCATCATGCTTATATGTGCGAATCAGATTCCCCCATCTCACCCATGCTTATATGTGCGAATCAGATTCCCCCATCTCCACCATGGTTATATGTGCGAATCAGATTCCCCCATCTCCACCATTCTTATATGTGAGAATCAGATTCCCCCATCTCCACCATGGCTATATGTGCGAATCAGATTCCCCCATCTCCACCATGGTTATATGTGCGAATCAGATTCCCCCATCTCCACTATGCTTATATGTGCGAATCAGATTCCCCCATCTCCACCATGCTTATATGTGCGAATCAGATTCCCCCATCTCCACCATGCTTATATGTGCGAATCAGATTCCCCCATCTCCACCATGGTTATATGTGCGAATCAGATTCCCCCATCTCCACCATGATTATATGTGCGAATCAGATTCCCCCATCTCCACCATGCTTATATGTGCGAATCAGATTCCCCCATCTCCACCATGGTTATATGTGCGAATCAGATTTCCCCATCTCCATCATTCTTATATGTGCGAATCAGATTCCCCCATCTCCACCATGCTTATATGTGCGAATCAGATTCCCCCATCTCCACCATTATTATATGTGCGAATCAGATTCCCCCATCTCCACCATGGTTATATGTGAGAATCAGATTCCCCCATCTCCACCATGCTTATATGTGTGAATCAGATTCCCCCATCTCCACCATGCTTATATGTGCGAATCAGATTCCTCCCATCTCCACCATGCTTATATGTGCGAATCAGATTGCCCCATCTCTACCATGCTTATATGTGCGAATTAGATTCCTCCCATCTCCACCATGCTTATATGTGCGAATCAGATTCCTCCCATCTCCACCATGCTTATATGTGCGAATCAGATTCCCCCATCTACACCATGCTTATATGTGCGAATCAGATTCCCCCATCTCCAATATGCTTATATGTGCGAATCAGATTATCCCATCTCTACCATGTTTATATGTGCGAATCAGATTCCCCCCTCACCACCATGCTTATATGTGCGAATCAGATTCCACCATCTCCACCATGCTTATTTGTGCAAATCAGATTCCCCCATCTCCACCATGCTTATATATGCGAATCAGATTCCCCCATCTCCACCATGCTTATATGTGCGAATCAGATTCCCCCATCTTCACCATGGTTATATGTGCGAATCAGACTCCGCCATCTCCAACATGCATATATGTGCGAATCAGATTCCCCCATCTCCATCATGCTTATATGTGCGAATCAGATTGCCCCATCTCTACCATGCTTATATGTGCGAATCAGATTCCCCCATCTCCACCATTATTATATGTGCGAATCAGATTCCCCCATCTCCACCATGGTTATATGTGAGACTCAGATTCCCCCATCTCCACCATGGTTATATGTACGAATCAGATCCCCCCCATCTCCACCATGCTTATATGTGCGAATCAGATTCCCCCATCTCCACCATGCATATATGTGCGAATCAGATTCCCCCATCTCCACCATGCTTATATGTACGAATCAGACTCACCCATCTCCACCATGGTTATATGTGCGAATCAGATTCCTCCCATCTCCACCATGCTTATATGTGCGAATCAGATTCCCACATCTCCATCATGGTTATATGTGCGAATCAGATTCCCCCATCTCCATCATGGTTATATGTGCGAATCAGATTCCCCCATCTCCATCATGGTTATATGTGCAAATCAGATTCTCCCATCTCCATCATCGTTATATGTGCGAATCAGATTCCCCCATCTCCACCATGCTTATATGTGCGAATCAGATTCCCCCATCTCCACCATGCTTATATGTGCGAATCAGATTGCCCCATCTCCACCATGCTTATATGTGAATCAGATTCCCCCATCTCCACCATGGTTATATGTGCGTATCAGATTCCCCCATCTCCACCATGGTTATATGTGCGAATCAGATTCCCCCATCTCCACCATGCTTATATTGGCGAATCAGATTCCCCCATCTCCACCATGCTTATATTGGCGAATCAGATTCCCCCATCTCCACCATGGTTATATGTGCGATTCAGATTCCCCCATCTCCACCATGCTTATATGTGCGAATCAGATTCCCCCATCTCCACCATGCTTATATGTGCGAATCAGATTCCCCCATCTCCACCATGGTTATATGCGCGAATCAGATTCCCCCATCTCCACCATGCATATATGTGCGAATCAGATTCCCCCATCTCCATCTTGCTTATATGTGCGAATCAGATTGCCCCACCTCTACCATGCGTATATGTGCGAATCAGATTCCCCCATCTCCACCATGCATATATGTGCGAATCAGATTCCCCCATATCCACCATGCTTATATGTGCGAATCAGATTCCCCCATCTCCACCATGCTTATATGTGCGAATCAGATTCCCCCATCTCCACCATGCTTATATGTGCGAATCAGATTCCCCCATCTCCACCATGCTTATATGTACGAATCAGACTCACCCATCTCCACCATGGTTATATGTGCGAATCAGATTCCTCCCATCTCCACCATGCTTATATGTGCGAATCAGATTCCCCCATCTCCATCATGGTTATATGTGCGAATCAGATTCCCCCATCTCCATCATGGTTATATGTGCGAATCAGATTCCCCCATCTCCATCATGGTTATATGTGCAAATCAGATTCTCCCATCTTCATCATCGTTATATGTGCGAATCAGATTCCCCCATCTCCACCATGCTTATATGTGCTAATCAGATTCCCCATCTCCACCATGCTTATATGTGAATCAGATTCCCCATCTCCGCCATGCTTATATGTGCGAATCAGATTCCCCATCTCCACCATGGTTATATGGTATCAGATTCCCCATCTCCACCATGGTTATATGTGCGAATCAGATTCCCCATCTCCACCATGCTTATATTGGCGAATCAGATTCCCCATCTCCACCATGCTTATATTGGAATCAGATTCCCCCATCTCCACCATGGTTATATGTGCGATTCAGATTCCCCCATCTCCACCATGCTTATATGTGCGAATCAGATTCCCCCATCTCCACCATGCTTATATGTGCGAATCAGATTCCCCCATCTCCACCATGGTTATATCTTGTGAATCAGATTCCCCATCTCCACCATGCATATATGTGCGAATCAGATTCCCCCATCTCCATCTTGCTTATATGTGCGAATCAGATTGCCCCACCTCTACCATGCTTATATGTGCGAATCAGATTCCCCCATCTCCACCATGCATATATGTGCGAATCAGATTCCCCCATATCCACCATGCTTATATGTGCGAATCAGATTCCCCCATCTCCACCATGCTTATATGTGCGAATCAGATTCCCCCATCTCCACCATGCTTATATGTGCGAATCAGATTCCCCCATCTCCACCATGCATATATGTGCGAATCAGATTCCCCCATCTCCACCATGCTTATATGTGCGACTCAGATTGCCCCATCTCCACCATGCTTATATGTGCGAATCAGATTCCCCCATCTCCACCATGCTTATATGTGCGAATTAGATTCCCCCATCTCCACCATGGTTATATGTGCGAATCAGATTCCCCCATCTCCACCATGGTTATATGTACGAATCAGATTCCCCCATCTCCACCATGCTTATATGTGCGAATCAGATTCCCCCATCTCCACCATGCATATATGTGCGAATCAGATTCCCCCATCTCCACCATGCTTATGTGCGAATCAGATTCCCCCATCTCCACCATGCTTATATGTGCGAATCAGATTCCCCCATCTCCACCATGCTTATATGTGCGAATCAGATTCCCCCATCTCCACCATGGTTATATGTGCGAATCAGATTCCCCCATCTCCACCATGGTTATATGTACAAATCAGATTCCCCCATCTCCACCATGGTTATATGTGCGAATCAGATTCCTCCCATCTCCACCATGCTTATATGTGTGAATCAGATTCCCCCATCTCCACCATGCTTATATGTGCGAATCAGATTCCCCCATCTCCACCATGCTTATATGTGCGAATCAGATTCCCCCATCTCCACCATGCTTATATGTGCGAATCAGATTCCCCCATCTCCACCATGGTTATATGTGCGAATCAGATTCCCCCATCTCCACCATGGTTATATGTGCGAATCAGATTCCCCCATCTCCACCATGGTTATATGTGCGAATCAGATTCCCCCATCTCCACCATGCTTATATGTGCGAATCAGATTCCCCCATCTCCACCATGCATATATGTGCGAATCAGATTCCCCCATCTCCACCATGCTTATATGTACGAATCAGACTCCCCCATCTCCACCATGGTTATATGTGCGAATCAGATTCCTCCCATCTCCACCATGGTTATATGTGCGAATCAGATTCCCCCATCTCCACCATGGTTATATGTGCGAATCAGATTCCCCCATCTCCACCATGGTTATATGTGTGAATCAGATTCCCCCATCTCCACCATGGTTATATGTGCGAATCAGATTCCCCCATCTCCACCATGGTTATATGTGCGAATCAGATTCCCCCATCTCCACCATGGTTATATGTGCGAATCAGATTCCCCCATCTCCACCATGCTTATATGTGTGAATCAGATTCCCCCATCTCCACTGTGCTTATTTGTGCGAATCAGATTCCCCCATCTCCACCACGCTTATATGTGCGAATCAGATTCCCCCATCTCCACCACGCTTATATGTGCGAATCGGATTCCCCCATCTCCACCACGGTTATATGTGCGAATCGGATTCCCCCATCTCCACCATGGTTATATGTGCGAATCGGATTCCCCCATCTCCACCATGGTTATATGTGCGAATCAGATTCCTCCCATCTCCACCATGCTTATATGTGCGAATCAGATTCCTCCCATCTCCACCATGCTTATATGTGCGAATCAGATTCCCCCATCTCTACCATGCTTATATGTGTGAATCAGATTCCCCCATCTCCATCATGGTTATATGTGCGAATCAGATTTCCCCATCTCCACCATGCTTATATGTGCGAATCAGATTCCCCCATCTCCATCACGGTTATATGTGCAAATCAGATTCCCCCATCTCAATCATGGTTATATGTGCGAATCAGATTCCCCCATCTCCATCATGGTTATATGTGCGAATCAGATTCTCCCATCTCCATCATCGTTATATGTGCGAATCAGATTCCCCCATCTCCACCATGCTTATATGTGCGAATCAGATTCCCCCATCTCTACCATGCTTATATGTGCGAATCAGATTCCCCCATCTCCACCATGCTTATATGTGCGAATCAGATTCCCCCATCTCCACCATGCTTATATGTGCGAATCAGATTCCCCCATCTCCATCATGGTTATATGTGCGAATCAGATTCCCCCATCTCCACCATGCTTATATTGGCGAATCAGATTCCCCCATCTCCACCATGCTTATATTGGCGAATCAGATTCCCCCATCTCCACCATGGTTATATGTGCGAATCAGATTCCCCCATCTCCACCATGCTTATATGTTGGAATCAGATTCCCCCATCTCCACCATGCTTATATGTGCGAATCAGATTCCCCCATCTCCACCATGCTTATATGTGCGAATCAGATTCCCCCATCTCCACCATGCTTATATGTTCGAATCAGATTCCCCCATCTCCACCATGCTTATATGTGAGAATCAGATTCCCCCATCTCCATCATGCTTATATGTGCGAATCAGATTCCCCCATCTCCACCATGCTTATATGTGCGAATCAGATTCCTCCATCTCCACCATGCTTATATGTGCGAATCAGATTCCCCCATCTCCATCATGCTTATATGTGCGAATCAGATTCCCCCATCTCCACCATGCTTATATGTGCAAATTAGATTCTCCCATCTCCACCATGGTTATATGTGCGAATCAGATTCCCCCATCTCCACCATGGTTATATGTACGAATCAGATTCCCCCATCTCCACCATGGTTATATGTGCGAATCAGATTCCTCCCATCTCCACCATGCTTATATGTGCGAATCAGATTCCCCCATCTCCACCATGCTTATATGTGCGAATCAGATTCCCCCATCTCCACCATGCTTATATGTTCGAATCAGATTCCCCCATCTCCACCATGCTTATATGTGCGAATCAGATTCCCCCATCTCCACCATGCTTATATGTGCGAATCAGATTCCCCCATCTCCACCATGGTTATATGTGCGAATCAGATTCCCCCATCTCCACCATGGTTATATGTGCGAATCAGATTCCCCCATCTCCGCCATGGTTATATGTGCGAATCAGATTACCCCATCTCCAACATGCATATATGTGCGAATCAGATTCCCCCATCTCCATCATGCTTATATGTGTGAATCAGATTCCCCCATCTCCACCATGCTTATATGTGCGAATCAGATTCCCCCATCTCCACCATGCTTATACGTGTGAATCAGATTCCCCCATCTCCATCATGCTTATACGTGCGAATCAGATTCCCCCATCTCCACCATGGTTATATGTGCAAATCAGATTCCCCCATTTCTACCATGGTTATATGTGCGAATCAGATTCCCCCATCTCCACCATGGTTATATGAGCAAATCAGATTCCCCCATCTCCACCATGCTTATATGTGCGAATCAGATTACCCCATCTCCACCATGCATATATGTGCGAATCAGATTCCCCCATCTCCACCATGCTTATATGTGCGAATCAGATTCCCCCATCTCCACCATGCTTATATGTGCGAATCAGATTCCCCCATCTCCATCATGGTTATATGTGCGAATCAGATTTCCCCATCTCCTCCATGCTTATATGTGCGAATCAGATTCCCCCATCTCCATCATGGTTATATGTGCGAATCAGATTCCCCCATCTCCATCATGGTTATATGTGCAAATCAGATTCTCCCATCTCCATCATCGTTATATGTGCGAATCAGATTCCCCCATCTCCACCATGCTTATATGTGCGAATCAGATTCCCCCATCTCCACCATGCTTATATGTGCGAATCAGATTCCCCCATCTCCACCATGCTTATATGTGCGAATCAGATTCCCCCATCTCCACCATGGTTATATGTGCGAATCAGATTCCCCCATCTCCACCATGGTTATATGTGCGAATCAGATTCCCCCATCTCCACCATGCTTATATTGGCGAATCAGATTCCCCCATCTCCACCATGCTTATACTGGTGAATCAGATTCCCCCATCTCCACCATGGTTATATGTGCGAATCAGATTCCCCCATCTCCACCATGCTTATATGTGCGAATCAGATTCCCCCATCTCCACCATGCATATATGTGCGAATCAGATTCCCCCATCTCCACCATGCTTATATGTGCGAATCAGATTCCCCCATCTCCATCATGCTTATATGTGCGAATCAGATTCCCCCATCTCCACCATGCTTATATGTGCGAATCAGATTCCCCCATCTCCACCATGCATATATGTGCGAATCAGATTCCCCCATCTCCATCATGCTTATATGTGCGAATCAGATTCCCCCATCTCCACCATGCTTATATGTGCAAATTAGATTCTCCCATCTCCACCATGGTTATATGTGCGAATCAGATTCCCCCATCTCCACCATGGTTATATGTGCGAATCAGATTCCTCCCATCTCCACCATGCTTATATGTGCGAATCAGATTCCCCCATCTCCACCATGCTTATATGTGCAAATCAGATTCCTCCATCTCCGCCATGGTTATATGTGCGAATCAGATTCCTCCCATCTCCACCATGCTTATATGTGTGAATCAGATTACCCCATCTCCAACATGCATATATGTGCGAATCAGATTCCCCCATCTCCATCATGCTTATATGTGCGAATCAGATTCCCCCATCTCCACCATGCTTATACGTGCGAATCAGATTCCCCCATCTCCATCATGCTTATGACGCATAATCAGATTCCCCCATCTCCACCATGGTTATATGTGCAAATCAGATCCCCCCATTTCTACCATGGTTATATGTGCGAATCAGATTCCCCCATCTCCACCATGGTTATATGAGCAAATCAGATTCCCCCATCTCCACCATGCTTATATGTGCGAATCAGATTACCCCATCTCCACCATGCATATATGTGCGAATCAGATTCCCCCATCTCCATCATGCTTATATGTGCGAATCAGATTCCCCCATCTCCACCATGCTTATATGTGCGAATCAGATTCCCCCATCTCCACCATGCTTATATGTGCGAATCAGATTCCCCCATCTCCACCATGCTTATATGTGTGAATCAGATTCCCCCATCTCCTCCATGCTTATATGTGCGAATCAGATTCCCCCATCTCCACCATGCTTATATGTGAATCAGATTCCCCCATCTCCACCATGGTTATATGTGCGAATCAGATTCCCCCATCTCCACCATGGTTATATGTATGAATCAGATTCCCCCATCTCCACCATGGTTATATGTGCGAATCAGATTCCCCCATCTCCATCATGCTTATATGTGCGAATCAGATTCCCCCATCTCCACCATGGTTATATGTGCGAATCCGATTCCCCCATCTCCACCATGGTTATATGTGCGAATCAGATTCCCCCATCTCCACCATGGTTATATGTGCAAATCAGATTCCCCCATCTCTACCATGCTTATATGTGCGAATCAGATAATAACAAGAATACAAATTACAATTAGTTTGAAAAAAATTGAAACATAAAATGTCTCTCACTTAACAGAACATCTACCTAAGAAGTAAAAACTCAGTGAAAAGTAACTCAGTAAAGTAGAATACAGTAATGTGGGGTATACTCAAATACACACGATTACTTCATTTATTTTTAAGAAAGGAAAATATATTTGACATAAAAGGTAGTCCAGCTGCCACTGATGTTAAAAATGGTTCAGAGGAACATGTCTTAATAGATCCACAGTAGCAGGCTCTTCCATAATGTGGGTCTCTTCGGTATTCAAAGGCCCAGTAATGGCTCGTGCCCGTATTGCACTTACATTCAAACATCAGTTCATTATGTGAATCCTGTGACTAAAGAAGTATGTAATATGAATCAGTTTTGTATTTGCTCTGTGCATGCTATAGTTTATTTATGCAGTTGTAACCATGGTTGTTCTTATAAAGGCAAAAGGAAATGTACCCTTAAGCAGTGAATATGAAAAATATAGCGTTGGCAAAAGTATTGTCAAACCTGCATGACAGCAACCAATCCAGCATTTACCAAGGAGAGAAATGTTAGAGAGTTATTATGGGAAACTAGGTGACAATGTAAATTACTTTCCTTAAAAAACAGATCTTAACTGCAGGTTCATATTTTACCCCAGCTCTGTGTTCTATGACTTAAGCAATAGCAATTGTTCATTATTCCCACTGGTGTAGTAACATATGGGCTGTAATCTGCCCAGGATACAGCAGCAGGCCTGTCTACACAGAGCTAAAAGCCATCCCACACACAGCCATTTTAGCTGCTTCCATAGGCTAAATCAGTATTGGAGGGAGATTTAAAAGCAGACAGGGTGACTGAAAACCTTCAGTTCTTTCCTGCCACCTTGTGCAGTTACATCTGAGAAGGAATCAGGAGCAGCAGTTGGTGTGTCATCTTCTTCACATAGATATATATATATATATATATATATATATATATATATATATATATATATTAGGATCTCGTACTATTGCAGGAAATCCTACCTAACCGAAACCAAAACAACCGAACACACTTTAGCTAAAGTGCTTTTCATCGAAGAAATACTTTTGCTAAACTGTGCAAAAAAAAAACAAAACAAAAAAAAAAAAAAAACAAAATTAAAAACAAAACAAAAAAACATATTACTTACGTTAACGCAGGGGGACAAGCCCTCCTGCACCCTCCACTTTTATATTCTCACTCTGAGATCACGCTACAGTGGGGAAAATGGAATATTCCCTTATCCCCACTGTCCTACAATCTCAGCAATGGCCATTCCCCCACGTTTTATTTATTTATATTTTTTAGCACACTTTCCAAAAGTGCTTTTTCGGTGAAAAGCAATTTCACTAGTGTGCTTGCCCATTTCACATTCGGTGAAACGGCCGTTCGATGAACAGTACGGATCCCATATTTTATGATATATATATATATATATATACACACACACACACACACACACACACACACACACACACACACACACACACACACACACACATATATTTAATTATATTTTTTCCGACGTTTTATTTGCAGTTGGCCCTTTAAGGGTTCCTCTTATTCGAGGATATATCGACTGCCATGCCTAGAAGCCTGCTATCAATTTCTACTATTATTTTGGGTGTTTGAGGGACTTTTTGCTTTATTGTTGACACATTTGGGAAATTTTGTGCTGCTTATGTGAACTTTGTGGCAGTTTGCATTCTGATTGTTTCAGTACTTGTTTTCTTACGGGCCTAAGTGATAACAAAATTGCTTTGATTATTTGGGATATCTTGGGAGAATTTGTATGCAGTTTGTGCAAACTAAAAACTTACCTAACTTTCTGACTCATTACTCAGTTTCTTGTGCTCCTGAAGTAAATAGTAAGTTATTTTTTTATTAGTTGGGGGAATCTGAGGGGAAGTTGTGTGCTGCTTGCATAATTGTTGTGACAACTTTGCTTCTGACTGATTCACTATTATTGCACTGTTAGACATTATTATTGTTATTAGGCATTTTGGGGGAAGTTGTGTGCTGCTTGTGCAAACTCTGACAGCTTACCTTCTGACCTACCCCATGCTCAGTTTCTTAATGGCAATAAGGCTGTCCCTCAGCTACAGCATGGATCCTTGTTCTGGTCCACTGGTCCTTATCGCTCCGCACCCAAAATAAAACAACCGTCAAAACATGAGCCTTTGCCTGTAGCAATAGGTTCATCAGCTGCCTCGGCCATTGGTAAGTGATTCTTCTGTGGCCACTAACTATTCCTCAGGCCATTACTGGTGCCAGTATGAGTTTGGGAGAACCAACTGGTTTAGCAGGTGGAGACACCCCTATGATAAAGGCCAGAGAAGGCCAGGGAAAGGGACCTCTTGCTGGTATGGATGGCTCTCCCATTGGTCTTCTTCTAGAGAGGACCCTAGGCAGAAAATAACAAAAAGTTAAACACTCAGAAATTAGAGCAACTGAAAGCCCTCTAAGCATGAAGTGATTGAAGTAACAAAGTTGCCATTACAACCAGTTAAAGCTGGTAGAATTCATAGTCCTAGGGGAGAAGCACCCTGTACCCCTGCTCAAGAAGGTCTCCCCTCCCAAGGATTTTGAAGATTCCATGTATGGAGACTCTTCCTGTCAGTCAGACTTTGATGGCTCAGATACAGGAGACACTACAGGGGATGAGTACCCCTACTGAAGCCTTTTTATCTTGCAAGACTTTATACAGGCTAAGGGATGCTTTTGGTTGAGGTCATACAGATGTTCCCACCCCCAGACTGGCAGTTACTATGATTTATTGGAACAGAAGGTTCAGAATTCTTCTCCTGTTCCCCTGTTTTACTAGCTTTAGAGGATGCTATGATTATTGCCTTTTCATCTCCTGAACTTTTACCTTCTCTTTCTAAGAAAGCTGATAAACTTTACCAAGTTTCTGAGACTAATAAATATCTTTTTTCTCAGCTTAGTGTAAACCATGCATCTGTAACTCAGAGGGAGTCTAAGGTCCTGACATCTTCTAATCCATTACCTCCTGACAGGGATGATAAAATCTTGGAAATAATTTATAAGAGATTTTTTTTCTGCTTCAAATTTAGCCTTTATGATCTTGAACTGTAAGATATATATGATGACATTTATTTTGCAATGTGCCAATAGTTTTGCGGGAGTTTGCAGTTTCTCATGCTGAGGAAAAGAGCACATTTGTTTCACATTGATGCTGATGTCTTATAAGTATCTAAACATGGCTTGAAAACAATTTAAGGTCATCTGACAAATAAGAGATTCTCATTTCCCCTATTGATAGGGAGGTATTGTTTAGGTCCTCTGTCACTCAAGTCCTCAAACAATGGGACAAAAAGGGAAAACGTATGCAGGGAATTTCTTGGATTTTTCAGGTTCACAGGTTTTCCCCTCCACAAATCCTTTTTCTCAGAAAGGTCAAGCCTCCCAATCTGGACCCTTTCCCAACAGACACAATACCACTGGGCAATGGCAACAGGGAAGGTTAGCAGCAACACTGGTAACTCCAGAAAGCAGGGTTCCTTTCCTTCAAAAGGCCACAATCCTTCTTCAGAGTGACTCTGCTGGCACCCTAGAGATTCCTCTTTCCTCTCCTCCTCCTCTCTCTGTGTCATTTAATAAGTGGGTTCTAAGTTTGATTCAGCATGGCTACTCTTGGAGATGAATTCAAGACCCCCCCCCCTTTCAGTGGAGTTCCATCCAATTTAGTATGACAGAAAGAGCAGTCCTGGAGTCAGGTGTTAAATCTCTCTTTTCTGAATTTATTTGTAGTTCCAAAGTTCCAAATGTTGACCCTTCAGTCAGTGTTACCTCTGCTTTCTTTTCACGGCTGTATGTTAACCCTAGATCTGAAAAATACTTACCACCACAGTCCCATACCTGTCAGCTTTAGAACATTTCTCAGATTTTTTGTTGCATTTCTGTGCATTAGCCCTTGAGCTACCCACTGCACCAAGCAGCCATGTTAGGGGGTGGGGTTTTCATAAATAAATGAGTATGGTTAGGATGAGTGGCAGAGTTACTCATGCATGCCAACCCTAATTTTACATTAACTCATCAAAACTCCTTTCTCTAACACGATCACTATTCAAACACATTTTTTCTAGCAATATTGTTGTATTTGGGTTTAGCGGTCGGAAGAAAAAAACTATTAATTTTCTTTTTTGATTGTTTGTTCTTTTGTATTGCTTGCCTTTGAGTAGATTTTGTTTAAAACTGCTGACATCAAAGTATGTTACTTTTATGTTTGTTCATTTTTATTATCTGATGTATACTTTGAGCTGTAACCAAAAAAAAAACCTTTTTATTTGCAGGGCAGCGGTCTGCACCCTCCATTTCCCCTGCAAGTTATGTATACCAACTCTGAGATCGCTCAACAGTTAGAAAGGGACAGATTCCCAGACCCCGCTGTACCACAATCTTGTATGCAGACGAACAAGCTAACGGAAAAACAAAGAAAAAAGAATGTTCATCGTTGAGCACTCACTCTCTGATAGCAACCATACCTATATCAATGTCTGCACATCTATATCTATCTATCAATCTATCTATATCTACATAGATATAGACATAAATATACATATATATGTGTGTGTGTGTGCTTTTAGATTTAATGCATATTTTACTGAATGAGAATAGCATAATCCCAAAACATTTTGGCTGCACATTTAAGTTAGATCAGGAATCAATGAGTTCAGAAAACTTTTTAAACTCTTACTCTCATCAGCAGCAAACCTGCGTAGGTCCTGCAATGTTAATATTCAGGCAGAGCCTTCAACTGTGTAATTACTAGTGGAAAAAGGTAAAAGAAAAATATGCATCTTTCTCCTTTATCTCTGGATGATGACTAAAGTTCCTGTCACAAGCCATATGGCTTGTACTAGAAAGGCCCTTCCCCCTTGACATGCTTATTTGCAATGCAGAAACATGCTAACCAAGATAAGGCAAAACATCATTATCAGCTAATTTGCATGTTTCTTGAATGGCATTTACTACTGAAACTTGAAGATCCAGTTCATCTGCTTATCATGGTGGTAACCTGTAACTTGTGTATGCAGTGGCATTGTCCCCCAGTCACCATCTCATACACATAAGTACACACACACCACAGTCCCTGTACCTATCCCTATCCTAGCTACCATCTCTTAGTTCCACCAACCTACGTAATACTTTAGTGCCGTTATGGTATTTGTGTCTTAGGCCCTGGTGATCTGCCTTCTTTTTTTCTAAACCTTCAATATTATTCTTCAAAATTCTAAACATTTTGAAACACAAGTAACATTAGCCTTTAAAGAGCTAGTAGATTATACAGAGCTCCCACAGCCAGGCCTGATTTATATAATTTAAAAGGTAATTCTGCTGTTAGTTATTTATACTGAGTGAAATAAAAAAAAAATTCTAGAACTATAAAAGCTGTATACATATCATACAACTGTTGATAATAAATAAAACAGTGTAAAACTTCTCTGTGTGGAAGATTTTCAATTCATATATATCTAGTTAATCAATGTATATTAATCAGATCAGATAATGGTAGTAGAAGTAACGAACTTAAACTTGTCCTAAGTCAAAAAATGATAAAAAGTATATAATGTGAAATATTATACAGAATTACCAAGTATTCAAAAGTAATCCAAGCAGGGTAGGCAGTCTGTTTCCAGTTGAAAATCCTTTATTAATTACACAGAAAAGCGATCCAAGTAAAACAAAAATAACAGAGTAATAGTTTCCTCACAAGCTTTCTAATTATATATATACTTTTTATCAGGCAAGGGAGTGGTTTATTGTGCTGTAAAACAAAGTGTTATTGGTATATGTGTTAAATTCCCATCTCTTCTCCCATCAGTGGGACATTTGAGCTGGTCCTGCCTTACTTAGTAGCTGTCATAATAATATAATTCTTATGTACTTTAAATAAAATTAATAATGATGTGGTGCCTCTTATTTAACCAGATTATTAAGTCTGTGATTTTATCCAATACAATATACTACATGGCTGGAAATATATAAACCTTAGACCATATGGCAATCTCAAAATATATATAAATATATATATATACACTTTGCATACAAAAAATCCTTTGTAAACATCATATTCTATTTCCATAACCTATTGTTGAAGATCGTTTTCATCCTTCTAGACTTCTTCAGATCTGTGTACAAGAATCCTAAAAACCATCTATAAAAATCTTATTGTATAATTAGCTAGTATTGTTATTAAGCACCCCCATTAAACCGTAAATTTTCAGCTTTCATCACACTATTAAAAAAAAACTGACATGTCTATGTTTTATGATAATTATAAATAAATGCATTTATACACCACACATAAGCTAACCTATTACTCAATGTATTCAAAATTAACAAGATTTAAGCTCCTTGATGGTCTACTCCCCAGTTGCTATTATCAGTAGAAATGCACTGTCAGTACACTATTTAATTGTTCGACAGTTGTGGTAGCACTGTGTGTGGTCTTTTCCCTTTTCCATATTTTTGTGTGAACATGGGGTTGACATATATAAGTATGGGGATGGGAGCAGCTCGTCCTCCTGCTTCTGAAGTTCTCATCAAATTCAGTTTCTGACAAACTCAAGTCAACTCATCATTACTCTGTATGTCAGAAATATGCGAGTGAAACCCATTTATACATACATGAATGAATAACTAAACACCCCCACACCTTCCATGTTGATGGCTGTGACCTTGTACACCTCATATAAATATAATCAGCTGTGAAGTCACTGCAGGAAAAATTAGAAAAACCCTAACCAACAGCAATCTCAGCCGAGAAATGCCCAACTCTGAGTATAAGAGATAACATTTTCTGCATATCAGTGACACGCCCATCAGTAAGCTCATCAGTGATGTGCATAACTCTCAGTTGTCAAGATTTTTACAGAATGTACATATTTTTGCCTAATATTTTTGGTCTTTTCCTCATAAAATTTGTGTATTGTGGTAAATCACAGAGGACTGAATTCACTGTATAATGACAGGCATTTGAGTTTCAGACGTCATGTCCTTCAAAAAAAAAAAAAAAAACACGCGAATGCAAAACCTGTTATTCCTGCAAATTTTTAAGTACACAAGAATAAAATTTAAAAAGTGCTCCTATTTGTGGGCCTTTGTCCCCCATTATTTTTGGCCTAGTCCAGATTTCTTTAGAAGTTTAGAGGCATGATGATATGATCATCTGACATATTCATCTAGATAGATCAGAAACTGACAATGTGGTCAGTGGGGTGGGGGGGTAATGAGCTCACAAGTGTTAAGGTCAAGAAAAAATACGGGAAATAACAAAGGACATTTTTCCTAAGTGTAAGAAACAAAAGCTAAGGACAGTTCTCTTTATTTCACCATTGGAAAAAGCACCACTGACATCACTAGTGATGACTGGCATTAGATGACTGGTCCCCTTCCATTAGATGACTGGTCCCCTTCCAGTGACATTACTGAAATTTGTTATACTGGAAGATTGTATAACCTCCAGCAACATTTTAAATGGTGGGGGGAGGACATGAAAGTATCTTCCTTTTGAATTACGTAGTACTAATATACTTATTAGAGCTGTGTTTAGAGCTTCCACAATGAATAGATGAAGTTAAATCCAATGAAGATTGAAGTCCCTGAACTCCATTCCCCCCACAAATGGCCTCAAAACACATTTTAAGTGTTTTTGCAGGGAGGCAAGCCCCTTATACCCCTCAAACACATATTACATCATCTCAAAGAAGGGGGAAATTACCCCAGAAATAGAAATCACTGCTGGCACAACTCACTGACAGCGATTTACTATGAAAGCGCTCCAATCCTTGCCATGTTGAAGCTCGGGCAAATGATACTTGAGAATTCAATATTTGTTCACTCATAGGTTACCTGCTTTTGGATACAGTTATTGAAGTGTTTACTTCTACTGAAGTGGTAACAAATTATAATGATTAGAAAGTTATTGAGAAATGTATTTAATTTTTCTGTTACTTATATTCATTTTACAGCATAGCTTGCTGGATCTTGTGATTGTTTTATTTACTGTGCATTCTGCATACATTTGGAATAGAATTTGGTTAACTTTGCTTTATAGCACAAGAATGGATCTTATCAATAAAATCCCTATGATATAGAAATAGTTCATGAAGTCTGTCAAAGTAATCTGTTGGGTTTTCTACCCCCTAAATATTCTTGATTAAGAATTTTGAACTTTGTTGAGATATGCCAATGGTTTGTATTGAAGACGAAGAACAGAGAATTATAGTTTATTACAGGTTTGAACAATGAGGCATATATTGGGTACCTTTGCATCAAACAATCTATTGGTAATACCTTTGAGTTTTTGAGCTCTACCAGACTACGCCTTTTTGGTTTTAGTTGAATCATACTTATGAAAGCTGAAGTTCTTGCCCAAAATAAATCCTACATCTATTATTTCATTATGTATCATAGTGCCAGATCATTAATTTTGTACTCAGGATATACTTTTTCCCAAATTTATATCATATGGCAAACAGTTGCGGATACAATCAGGATCCACAGAGCAAGTGTTCTTAAAGTTTCTTATTGTGCAGATTTAATATATTCTGTAATGTTAGGAGGTTCCATGCTCAGTGGGCATGGTACAGTGCTTACGCACTTCAGATTTTTTTACGTCATCACATAATTTGTCTGCAATTAAATGAGGTACATACTGTACATATTATTTCTCTGTTTATAACTAGTCTACTTCATTCATTGCCTTCTCTGAAGTTTCCAGGTACAATTGAATAACACTTTGTTTTTGGCTGCTGTTTTAGTTATTAGTCTAGTTTCAGAATCTGATCTGATCAATTTTGTTAATCATTCAATTCTTTTTTTTTTGCACTTTAATTTTTTTTCAGAGTAGAATTGGTTTTGAAAGTAGCATAATATCCATTTCCCGTTCATCCATTTAATGTAATTTATTTATTTTATATTTTCACTTATGGGATCACTAACATATATTTTTTGGTGCAGTGCTGATAATGTCATTAACATTTCTATATGCATATTTGTTGGTGTAATATGCTAGACAATAAGAATATCTCCCCATCAATATGAATATCAGCCCATTTACTTTAGTGGAGTGATTTATAGCATTGACCAAAATGTTCACAGTTTGTCGATTCCAATTCTTAAGTTAAATATGATGACAATTTGGTCAGTGTTTAGCGGCAATGGAAAAACTAGAAGTGTAAAGTAATTAGGTGTAAGAATTATTTTTTATAATATTCAGTGTGCCATTACAACCATTTTGATTTTCATGGGTCTATATGAAAAGACCGAAGAGGTGTTTCAGCGAACACCTCTTGGTCTACACGTAATGAGTGAACTCTCAAAACAGGGATTTCTTTCCCTGGGAAAGAAATTGCTTGGCCATCCCCATGTGTTTGCCCCTTCCTCACTGTAGTGCAATCTTGGAGTTGGTATATTTAGTTAGGGTGTGTGTGGAGGGCACAGCCCCCCACATTGGGGGGGGGAGTTAAGCCCCCCCACATTATGTTTTAAAGTGTGTGTGTGTTTGTGCTAGTGGTTTCTTTCCCAGGGAAAGAAACCGCTGTTTTGAGCATTCTCGCTTTAGTGCGTTCTCTCATTACATGTCAAACAAGAGCTGTTCTCTGAAACACCTCTTTGGTCTTTTTATATAGACCCAATTTCATTAGTGAAAGGTGACACAATCTTGTATTTCTGTTAATACTGAATTAATGTGTAATATTTAATATGTGATATATATATATAATATATACTATATAAATAATTACTAATATATTTAAACTGAGTTTAATTTTATGATGTAGACACCTAAATTCTCAATCCAAAAATGGCTTTGAGACTTCCCATCCTTTTGTTTGAATTTCTGGCATTTAGCAAGGCTAATGTCATCTCACTTTTTCCAGCAAAATGTATTATTTCCATTTGATTTATGCACATCATATAAAATACAAATTGTCACTACAGGTCTGTTAAATTTGAAAATGCTGTAATTGTTGTCCTGTACCATCTCCTAAATCTGAAGTTTGTGCTAATTGCTTGTATCATAGTTTGTTATTTAACAAGGCTTGTACAATGCAGATTGATTCCTTCATACTATATGTTGCATTATTACTGGAGCTTTTTTTCCCCTGAGTCAACTTCTAGCAAGCCTATTTAATAAATAAATACATAAAAATAAACTAGATATTTTTTTCACTGTCACCAATTATGGACACTCTTTTAAGGGAAGCCAAGGAGCTTACTTTCTTGTAGTTCAATAAGACAAGGTCAGTATTGGTATTTTGGTATTTGTTTACAAATGATCCCTTAATCTGCCCTAAGGGCCTGAGGCAAATGCACTGCACAAATTGATCTTCTCTGCTCAAGACAGTCATTAAAGGTGACATTTCTGACTGTCATCAATACAAAGATTTAATTTTTTCCCAGACTTGTATTTCTGTCCTCATCACTAAATAATTAGTGCATTTAATAAGTGGCACTGTATATAATACATATCAGCTACACAGCTGATATAGTTCCACTGTTAAGATATACTTTTCTCCAATATACAGAGATCAAAAGCCTGTTCAGCAGTATATAGTGCTATTGGTTTAACAACTCGGGCAGCTTAAAATATTTTAGGAAAGTTTTTCTCTTTGCAACCAAGAAAGGAAAGTAATGAATAATGTAAAATATACTTAATATTTTTCAGCTGTTAATGTGATCGTGGATAATATAATTATCTGGAAGCAATTTTAAACAGGTTTGTTCTAGATTTATATATTTTTTTAAATAAACTTTATTCTCTAGGCTTATATGAAGGCTTTATTTACTATGATAGTATAAAGCTAGGCTTTCGATAGATTGGTTTGTTTATTTATTTATTAAATAGTCAGGTATTTGTATTAATTCAAAAATATTTTCAGCCTGGCCAAAGGACTATGACACAGATGCACACAAGGACAGAAAATGGCACCTACTTATCAATAAAGGAAGTCCAAGTATTACACATTATTGTATTAATGACTAGTAAATTATGTTGATAAAAATAAAATAGTGAAGAGTCTACAGTTTACATATGCAGACAGCTGAAACATTTTCCTAAAAATGCAATCATAGCTAGCGAATAATTCTACCTGATTATGATTGCTTGAGTGACATATTGGGTGTAAGTGTATTGTATCATACTTATATTCTACAATAAATATCCATTAAATAAGATATTCATCTTTTTTGCCAGCAAATTTGGAAAACAAGGCAGTAGCCATTAGACTGGAAAACGTAAATTTATATTTCAGTCCCAAAAAGGCAGTGCTAAAGACTGCTTAAATTATGAACAACTGATTTTTTTTTTACCTGCTGACAAGGTGATGCTCAAGATCCTGCAAGCTAGACCCCAGCAATACATGAACCAAGAAATGCCACATGTACAAGCTGATTTTAAAAAGGTCATAGGCACCATAAACCAAATTCTCATCTTCTGCTGGATAATGGAAAAAACAAGGAGTTCCAGAAAATATTCAGTTCTGTTTTATTGACTTCTCTAAAGCCTTTGACTATGTGGACCATAACAAAATGTGGCAAGTGCTTAGAGAAACAGGGATACCTTATTTGTCTCCTGAGGAATCTGTATGCAAAACTAGAAGCAACAGTTAGAACTGAATATGGTATAGCTGGCAAGTTCAATAATTTGAAAATAGTACAGTAAGGCTATATATTGGCACTGTACCTATATACTTTGCATGCAAATATATCTAGCAGAATACTGGGTTAAACAAATCAAATGCTGAAATCAAACTTGTTAGGAGAAAAAAATGTATGGGTATATGTGTTTTGGTTTTCTGATGTTTGCAAGTAATTATCTCCCTACAACCTATTGGCCCATTTGTTTCTTTCTGGGCAAAAGCCTTTCCTGGTCCATTCATTGCCTGAGAGGCAAGAGTCAATCACAGAACTGTGGTGTTGGCAGCTATCTATGTTTTTCTGTTTATGCTGAGTCCTTATCCTTGATGGCTAACACAAACATCTCTTTCACTCTGGAAAGCCCAACTATGTCCTCTCCTAAAGTACAAAAATAGGCTGGAGTCACTGATGGATGCACAATAAATGATATCCGAAGAAAAGTAACAAACTACTTTATTCGACCGTAAGCTAGTAAAACATTTAGCGCTTTCATTCACATAAGTGGACTTCTTCAGAATGCCTTTTTACTGGCTGACAAAACTTTTTTTTTTAAACTTTTTGGCTCCAATCCCGCCTCCAAGTCATAATAGCTTAAAGCAATATTATACCAAAAAGTTATTATATATACTGTACAAATTTTAAAATCAACCACATGTAAAACTGTCAAAAACAACATAAAACAAAATGCATTAAACAAAACTAAGCAAACATTTGTCTAATGAACATCCATTAGTTCATAAGAACAATGACAGAGATGACAGACAAGAATACAATCATAATAATAGATTTCATGAAACATATACTCAGCAAGGAAATAATTTTTACAGGGAGAGACAATATGGAGCAAACACGATGCAGCAAAAAGGTTGGAAATGGAAAAAGCAGAGGCAGAATTGGTATTAGGGCAGAGACAAAATGGTTTGGCATATAGCACTATGCTTGACCATTCATTACCAAAAGAGTATCAGGACTTAGCAAATACATCTAATGTAATAGTTAGGTGTTATAATAATTTTAATATTTATAATTACACTAATATGGAGTTGAAACTTGAACATTTTACATTATTAGCCAAAGGTATGAAATTTGTACCTGGGCCTTCATTCAATTTGATTGATACCATTATTGAAATTAAACTTTTTACTCACAAATTAAATTTAGCTATGTGTTTAAGAATACATCTGATTACAAGAAAGTGGAAATAAAGAAAAAGAGCTGCTTCATACCTCCTACACACCCCAGTATAGTTTTTTTTGGAAAAGTGGTGATAAATGAAGTATATAATATTAAAAGACAACTAATAAAAATGAAATGTCAAGACAATTTAAATACAAATGAGAGAAAAATATTAGAAGAACTGACCATTAATAATGACATAAGAGTAATGAAACCTGATAAAGGGGGAGGGGTAGTATTGTTCAATACCTACGACTATGTTAATGAAATATACAAGATTTTGTATGATTCTGGTAATTATGAGACTGTATCTACCAATGAGATAAATATAGGTTACAAGCGTATAGACATGTGTATAGAGGAAGTACTGCTTGACCAACGTATTACTAAGGACACGTATGATTTTTTAAAGGTAGAACATCCCACATTAGCAAGTATCATATGGATTCCTAAGATACACAAAAATATAGAACAGCCCCCCTTTCGTCCTATAGTTTCGGGTAATCGATTTACCCCCTTGGTGTCCTTATAGATAGATGGCTCAAACCCATCTATGAAAATATTGTACATCTGGTCAAAGATTCTTGGTCATTTTTAGCAAAATTGACTAATGACAAATGGTCTAAGGATTGTACATTTATTACCATAGACGTTTTGGATTTATTTTCTAGTATACCAAAAGAAGATGGATTAGAATATTTATATTTTTGTAACAGTCTTTCCAAATATTCTGGTTTAGAATGGGATAGAATTTTAGTTATTATGGAACTTATGGCATTTGTTCTGGACCACAATTATATCCATTTTGAAGGGGAGAATTTTAAACAAGTAAGGGGCATAGCTATGGGGGCGGCTTGCGCTCCCATATACGCTAATTTAGTCATGTTAGAATGGGAAACTACCCATTTTTTACTTGTGAATATTATAGTTATTTATTATTTGCGCTATTTGGATGATATGTTTATATTATGGAAAGGAGATAAGCAAAGTTTTATTTATTTCATGAAGTATTTGAATAACTCTAGTACTTTTTTGAAATTTACATTTACATATAATGATGAGGGTATAGCCTATTTGGATATTTATATTTCTAAGACGAAAACTGGTTTTAAATCCAATATCTATAGGAAAAAGACATTCTCGAATAGCTATTTAGAATTTACTAGTTGTCACCCGCGTAAGATGATGAAAAGTATTTATAAAGGTTAATGTATTTGTATGACCTCTGAGTACAATGACGTTTGAGAGAGATTGAGCATATTCAAGATATGTTTAAAATGAGGGGGTACCCAGAATTGATGCTCAATAACATCTCTAGGTATGTAGTGAAAGAATGGGGTAAAAAATTCCCCCATTTACTAGGTAGGGAGTTCAATAATAACAAAGAACTAACTGTTGAAACTAAGAAATTCAGGAGAGCCTGCATTTTGGAATATTCATCATATGTAGAATTTATTAAAAACATTATTAGAAATAATTGGAATTTGTTACTTATAGAGGATGAAGTAAGTAACATGGTAGGGACTTCCCTGATATTTGTATATATAACAGGCCCTAATATAAAAAAGAAATTGGAGCAAACATTTCCTACTACCCTTGACGTTAGCATTTATGGTAGTACTAAAAAATGTGGTTCATGTAACCAATGCCATGCAATATTACAAATGGACAATATTACTTTAGATAATGTTTATAGGACGGTTATTAAATTTAAACGGGGCAACTGTAATACTAATATTATATACCTGGCCAAATGTGTTTCATGTACAGCTTTTTACATTGGAAAAACTGAATGTTTCTTTAGAAAACGTATTTATGACCATTTATATTGTATTAAGACTAATGACATGAATAATGCTTTAAGCAGACACATATTTGAATATGGAGAAAAGCATGTGTTTAAATTTGCTATTATAGACCAAGTGAAAATGGAACCTATAGGTGGAAATTATAAAGCCATATTAAGTAAAAAAGAAGTTATATGGCAAATTGTCATGGATGCTGGAAGAAAACCAGGACTGAATGACTTTTTCACTATTATACCTATACTGGAATTACGTTAGTATACGTTGTATGAAAACATATCATGAGACGTCATCTTGTTTATAATTGCACATTAGATTATTATTATTTTTTAAACAATAATAGGATATATTTATTGAAGAATTGTTATGGGATTTTTCATTTTATTAGATTTTTACTTCATCAAGGGTCATTATTTCCATGCCTATGGAATTTTATAGCATCTTTATAGCCACTTTTATAGTTAATTTTAACATTAAATTTGTATTAGGTTGGTAACATGATATATAGACATAACATCAAATGTTTTTAATGATGTCTACGCTAGGCTCGTTAGGTTTGCTTAGTTTTGTTTAATGCATTTTGTTTTATGTTGTTTTTGACAGTTTTACATGTGGTTGATTTTAAAATTTGTACAGTATATATAATAACTTTTTGGTATAATGTTGCTTTAAGCTATTATGACTTGGAGGTGGGATTGGCGCCAAAAAGTTTTTAAAAAAAGTTTTTAAAAAAAGTTTTGTCAGCCAGTAAAAAGGCATTCTGAAGAAGTCCACTTATGTGGATGAAAGCGCTAAATGTTTTACTAGCTTATGGTCGAATAAAGTAGTTTGTTACTTTTTTTCGGATATCATTTATTGTGCATCCATCACTGACTCCAGCCTATTTTTGTACTTTTTTATTTCTGTTGTCATTCCGGCTGGCGTTTCTTCAGTATATCCTCTCCTAATGTGGGCATATTGCCACACAAGCTGTAGAGGGCTGCCATAATAGGCTTGGTTGGACCATCTCAAAGCCCCAGCCTATAACTTTATTTATTGCCTGCCAGTCTTCTTACTGGTGATTGGCTGAATGGAACCACCAATCACTTGCCCCTGGATTGGAGAGCCAGCACTGACCACTCCTTCCCACCTTCCCTGACCTGGCTCTTCCAGTGCCCATGCCACTAGTCAAAATTGGGCTCCGTGGGGCAAAGTCAGGGTATTATCCATCTATTCTACAAACTTAGTGTTAAAGTGACAAATATTAAAAATTTCAGATATGCAAATTATACCACTCTAATGGCTTCAACTGAGGAAGAGTTTAAGAGTATGTTGATGAAGGGGAAAGTAGAAAGTACAAAAACTGGCTTATTGGTCGACATCAAAAGATAAAATTATGTCATCTACTTAAACTGGTTCTTTACAAATTGATGGGAAAGTAATAGAGGTAATGACAGACTTGTTTTAGGGCTCAAAGATCTCTGCAGACAGTGACAGCAGCCATTATATTTAAAGAAGCTTACGTCTGGAATGAAAGCATTAGCAAATATAGATATAATTTTAAACAGAAAAGATATCACATTCTTAACAAAGGTCCATGTAGTCAAACTTATGTTTTTTTTCTCTCCTGAAGTAACACATGACTGTGAAAGTTGGAATATATGTAAATCTCTGCACTGGAAAACTGATGCTTATGAAATCTCATACAGGAGAAATTTCTTGCGAATTTTGAGGACTCAAAAGATGAAGTCAAAATAAATCCAGATTGTTAATTGGAAGGCCTAACAGTAACAATAAAGCTCAAATGCTTTTAGCACATAATGAGAAGATAGGATTTGCCAGAGAAGACACTGATGAAAAGTAAGATCAAATGAAAAAGAAGCGGAAGACAGAGGTTAAGGTTATCAACACTATTAATCAGGTAATGAATATAAATTTGCAACTTTAAAGAAGCAGTTTTTCACAGACAGGCCTGTTGTATTAAACATCAAGACAAAGACTAAATTACAACAAAACATTCAACTATTCTCTGAGACTCCCTATACTCTAGGCAACTAGCCAAAATATGGAATACCATTCCTCAACAAATCATAAATACCGCAAACACATCCAAGTTCAAATACCTTCTCAAAGGACACCTAACCAAAAACTGTCTCTGCCCATGCATTGCACCTGGCTGATCAAATCATAATCTTCTAACCTACACCTTACCCTTGTAATTACCCATCTTCTGTTTTATAGTAAATGTCTCTTCTCCTACCCCATCCTTATAACCAGCCATTTCTCTTCTCCATATGCATAATATTTTCTATGTGCAACAAGCAGCAGGCAGACAATGCTTTGCTTATATTAGGAGTGACAGAATTGCATTTCTCACAACTTTACATGTTTATATTAGGAGTGAAAGAACGGCATTTCTCACGACTTTGCATGTTGCTTACAGTTATATCCATGGGATCCATTAGTACTAGCCCATATATACCTTGAAGGTTTTATTATTATTGTTATATACTAACTAGACCGATGTTATGCTGTTAAGTAGAATGTATACTTTTTTAAATGGCAATTATTGTAAATGGTGATTAGTGTCAATTGTCTTTTATTGTAATCTGGAGCTTTGCTCCCCGGGCCTCCGCTGAAAATGGACTTCTAGTCCAGTGAGACCTCCCCAGTAAACAAATGTCAAATAAATAAAATAAATATTGTGTTAGCTAAATGTGTCCCAGTACATGGAAGGTCAATTTTCTAATTAATGAGAATTCAAAATAAAGCCTAAAAGTAGAAATTGTCATAAATAACCAGAAAAGGAGGAAAAATTGAGCTGCAACAGTATGAACAAAATAGATAAATATTAGGTATCATTTATGGTAAAATATGTATGGTTAAACATGAACAGTATACATATTGGGTAGTTTTCACACATACAGCATAACCCACTCTAACAATCATATAAGAACTGCAATTTGGACTGCATTTAATAATCAAGCACAGGGCATTAGAAATAGTATAGCTTGTTAAACTAGACAGAAAACATATCTATCTAGACATGGATAGGTGAACACAGCAAATCTCATTTCATGCCGTTTGTATTTGTATAAAGTGAACAAGTCTGCAAGGGTACAAGAGCAGACCTTCCCATGTATATTTAGATAATTAAAGTTTGTCCCACCATTTGTCAGTCAATCCATGTATAACCTTTGGAAACTGATTTAGTTTTTTTTTTTTCAGAACATACTATCAAAGGGGACTCAAAGAGAAATTCAGTTATTAAAAAACTGATATTTACATTTGCAGAGAAGATAATGAACACTGAATAGTGTTATGTTTGCCAGGAGCAAAAATAAAGGATGTGAGAAAGGCCTTAGAAAGCTTTAATTTAAGGAAGTGTTAATCTGTTTTTATTCATGTCAGTACAAATGATCTCATCCACAAGGACTCTCTGACTGTTAGTAGGGAACTTACAGCCCTCTTAGATAGCATAGCTTGTGCAGGTGTTAGGACATATTTTTCACAAATCACAATTAGAAAGGAGAGTCAGGTCATCATGAATTAATAGACTTTTTGAGTAAATACCTACATGAGGAAGTGTCCCCTTTTAAAAAATGGAAATGTGTAGAGCATCCGAGCCTAATGTTTGGCACATGTGTTCAGACAGGATGGTGTGCATTTGTCAAGATTAGGGAAGAGAATTTTTCAGTAAATATTTTGCAATATTTGACAAACACTAGGCAGAATTTTTGCCAGATCAAAAATTTAACAGTTCACAGATAGTAACATTTGATGCATCTCCGATGGTAGTTAATGCTAGGAGCATTAATAATAAAGTTTTTTTAATTGGAAAATTTGCTACTTTCCCACAGGATTTATGTTGTTATTGTTTATGAAACATGGTTAAAGAACAATGACTGGAAACCAGTTCTGTCAGGGTATAAATGTTTTTACTGTAACAGACATTCTAACAAAAAATCAGGTGGATATTTTATGATGGGGATTAAAGATTGTTATGAGACCTGTAATTATTACATGTTAAATAATAACACCAATACTATAGACTGTGTAACTGTAACAATACAGAGATCCCTGGAACATATAACAATTGTTGGAGAGTATAGGCCACCAAAGTCAAGTGCTGTTGAACTAGAGGAATTCATACATTTCTTGTATGAAACACAGCAGGGAAGAATAACAGTTGCTGGGGACTTAGATGTACCAGAAACAGACCTGAATAATATTGATTCAAAAACATTAGTTTTAGGACCAGCAATTCCTTCAGATTGTAAAAAACCTACAAAGGAATGTAACATTTTCAACATTGTTACTATATGTCAAGCTTTACCACCATTAATGTGCAGTGATAATGGGGCTGTAAAGATTAACTTGTTGCTAGATAATTCTGCCAAACTGCAATCTACAGTAATACACAGAAGATTAATTACAGATTACTGGAAAGTTAAACAGTCACTAAGTAAAACTAATTGGAGTGATGCATTCAGTGGAAAAACTGTAGTAGGAATGTGTAGAGTTTTGAAAGAGAACTTGTTTGAGTGCAAAAAATAAAAAAAAATGTTTAACAGTATGATCTAGGCATACAATATAATATATTTATATAAGAACAAGGGTAACAGACAAAAATATAAGAAATGGAAAAGAGGTCCAACTCTAGCTTTGAAAACTGAAACAAACAAGCAGGGCAAACAAATTAAGGATAGTGTGAGAGAAGAAGAAAAAACTGAAGAAAATGTATATAAATATATTGAGAATAATAGGAAACAATTTTATAGATACACAAGACGTGGAAGAAGTAAAGACATAAAAATTGATAAATTGTGTATAAATTTTTAAATTTATTCTTAGACATGACAGATTATAGATATATTTGCATATTTACAAAATCTTATGCAAAATAGTTTGGCTCCACTAATGGGGTGAAAAGTTGTCCTACTGACATCCAGGTAATCTTGGATACAGAAATCAAATTAGATTATAATGAAAAAGAACTATGCAAACTGGATGTACACAAAGCACAGGGAGGAGACGGAATTAGTAATAATCCACCTGAGAACATTTCAGCAAGAACTTACAATGCCATTATATCTATTATTTACTAGGTTGTATAAATACTGGGAAATTTATTTATTTATTTAATTTATTTATTTGCAGTTTGTTTTCCAGGATAGTCCATTGGGCTACAAAGAGCCCATTTTCAATTGAGTCCTGGGGAGAAAAGTTCCAGAGAAATACAAATACATAGTACAGAAAGAGTACAAATCCATAATATACATTTCAATTAAATGCTAAATACATATTTTGCATAGTACAAACCCATATTGTACAATTCAAATAGATTTTTTTAGATAGATATGCAGAATAGATAGATGACAGATGTTAAAAATAGATGTTGCATAATACAGAAATAAAAATTTTCCATTAGGAAATTTACATCAGGTTTTTATTTTTTTATTTTAAGAATTACAATGAGGTAAGGATGTAAAACTTTAGGAGGTAGTGACAGGCAACAAAGTTTGGAAAGTTAGGAAGAAAGTGTGGCAGTATTAGGTTGGATGAGAGCAAGAGCATTTCCATTGTGAAGTAAGGTGCGAGTGCACTGAGGTTTTAAACAAGGAGAGACTGCTGGTGGTGCAGATGGGAGAAGGGAGAAAGTTCCAGGGGCATGCAAGACAGAAGGACATCAATTGATTCTCAGCAGGATGTGTTGGTTTATGCAATTTAGTTAGGTTTTGGGAATTGGATCTTAGTAGTCTATCTGGTTTATGCATTTCAAAGGTATTTGCTAGGAAGGTGTAGAGAGATGGGTTATGAATGAGTTTATGTGCTTGGATTAGCTGGGTGTATGGTGGGAAGTTTGGTAATTCTAGCCAACTTAGTTGGTAGCGTTAAAGCATACCTAATTTTTTATGTTTTTTTTTTTTATATTTGCTTGTAGATGCTTATCAAATTTTACTTGATTGTCAAAGATAATTCCTAGTAATTTTGTGTCAGAGACGAGTTCTAGAGGGGTATTGTTATTGCTGGTATATATGAAGGATTGTTTGTCTAGGAAAGAGGTTTTGGATGCATTGAATAACATAAGTTTTGTTTTGGCTGCATTAAGGGCTAAATAGCTGTTGAGCATCCACTATTCAGTGGAAGAGAAGGTTGCTTGTGTTCGATGGAAGGGGAGGAACAGATTATAGTACAATCATCGGCATATTGGATGAGACTGGAGTTAGGAATGGGTTGGCAGAAATCATTTATGAATATGTTGAATAGTAGGGGGCCTAGAATGGAACCTTGGGGGATGCCTGTGGATGTATTAAGGAAGGGTGAGGTAGCTTTTTTCCATTTAACTGCTTGTTGCCTGTTTGTGAGATAGCTTGAGAACTACTGGGTAGAGGAAGGGTACAGGTTAAGTTTAGAGAGTTTGGTAAGAAGGAGGCTGTGGGAAATAGTGTCAAATGCCTTAGAGAGATTGAGGAAACGAGTGGATACAAAGTGGCCAGAGTTGCGGGCTTTGCTGATTGTTTCTAGGAAGAAGAGGAGGGCAGTGGAGGTACTAAGACCCGGTCTAAAGCCATGTTGTGTGGCAGTAAGAAGCTGATTATTGATGAGGTAGGGTAAGAGTTGTTGGTGTACACAGTTTTCAAGTAGCTTAGAAATAGTGGATAGGATGGCGATAGGGCAAAAGTTTAGGATGTCGTTACTATTGCCACCTTTATGGAGAGGAATAATAAAGGCCTTCTTCCAGAGCTGGGGGACCTGGCTTTCTGAGACAGACTGATTAATTAGTATGCTGATAGGGAGGAGCAATGGCTTCTGTGGCTACTTTTAGGAATTAAAAGGGAATTTCATTAGGGGCATTGGAACCAGGTTTGAATTTTAGGAGAAGTTTTTTTAGGGTGGATATAGAGATGTGATTGATACAGAAAGGTGAAGGTTGGGGGCAAGGGATGCTAGGGGAGGAAGGGATGGGAGCATGCTGAGGAGGGGTTGTAGAGGTGTTGGTGAAGAATGATGTTAGCTTACTTATGGACTCTATGAAGAAAGAGTTAAATTGGGTGGCCAAGTTAATGTCTGAGGCATCTGGGTTGGGACAAGAGTTTTCTTTTTTCCCGGGTTGAGGAGAGATGAGATTCCTTTCCAAAATAGTTTGGGATTGGTGGTGTGGTTGGCTTGGAGAGTGGAGAAATAGGCTTTGCGGTCTAAGATAATACATTTTTTGACTTTATTTCATAGTATTTTATATTAATTTAGGGCGATAGTGGTTTTATTTTTATGGTAACGTGTCCAGGCTTTGTCATGGAGTCGCATAGTAGCTAAGGTGTTTTTGGTTAACCAGGGTACATGGTTATTTTTTGTACATTTTGTTTTTAGAGGGGCAAAGGAGTTGTGCAGGTTTGTGAAAGTAGAGTTAAAGTAGGATAGAGCATTATCTAGGGAAAGAGTTTTTAATGGGTTCCAGTTTGTGCTTTTCAGTGCATTTGAGAAGGTTTCAGCATTGAAGTTCGTTAGGCAACGAGTAGAAATGTAGATGTGAGCTAGTTGTATAGAAGAGAGGAGACGGTGGGCAAAAGTGGGGAAATGGTCAGCTAGGGGGTCTGGGAGAATACCACTCTCAGAGATATAGTGAGGATGGGATACTAGAATCCAGTCTATTGTAGTTCCAGTGATGGAATTCTTGGAAGGCCTGGTAGTGGAATTGATTAGTTGTGTAAAGTTATATAAGTTAATATTGAGTTAGCTAGTGGGAGTTTATATTCATGTCCCCCAGGAGTATGGTTTCGTGAGCAATGTTGGTCGAAACCCAGGAGAGAATTTCTTCAAGGGATGAGATATTGTTGTCAGGGGGAAAATAGAGGGAGAGAACAAATATGAGGTTATGCTGGTTTAGGTGGAGTAGGGCTGGTATTATTTATGCCCTGCCAAATTTGGGAAAGGGTTTGGTATAGGGGGTGACTAAGAGGGATGCTGAGTAAAGGAGTGCTACATCACCTCCCTTTTTTGTGCTCTGTCATTCCTTAACATGCGGTAGTTGGGAGGAGTTATTTCAGAATCTTGTATGTTGGGCTTAAGACAGGTTTCTGAGATGGAGAGAATATTGGGCTGATTATGTAGAAGCCAGGCATGAAGGTTTGGAATTTTGTTACACAGGCTCTGAGCATTTAGAGCTGAGAAGTGGAGGGGTTTGCCTGTTGCTTGGGGGTTTGGATGCAGTGTGGTAAATGGGCCTGGGTTTGGGTGGATGTCCCTGGAGAGAAGGATAGAGATAAGATGATGGATGGGGTATTTGGTTTGTCTGGGGTGTAGTATACAGGCAGAGAGTTTTGTGGACATTAGACTAGTGTAGTTAGGAACAGTGTTTTTAGAGTTAAGTAGGTAGTAATCTATAGAGGAAGAGCATGCTAGTGTTGAGGGGGTAGAGACTGGGAGATATATGAGTAACAGTAGATGTGTATCTTGTAGAGGATGAGATAGTGGTGTGAAATGGGGGGAGTGGTTTGCATTAGTAGGTTGGGTGATATAATTTAGGTAAGTTAAGGTAATTAGAAGTATTATGTGAGTAAGTAGTGATAGAGATTTGAGGGTCATGATGTTGGTTATTAGAGTAGAAGCAGAGGGTGAGTTAAGTTGTGGAGTTAGTTTGAGTAAGAGATTATGGTTTAGGTTAATTGTTTAGTAGTTTATCAGGATAAGTTGTATTTGTCTGTAAACTCTGAAAGGTAGGTTTACTATAATGGGTGAACTGTGGAAGGAGATTTTGGGGGTATGATGGGTAGCTTGGATTGGATGGTAAAAGTGGTGGGAGTGGCTAGCTAAGTATAAATGTTGGGGTATTGGGGGGTGTGGGGTTTGGGGGAAGGGGAGTGGAGTGAGCCCGTAGGGAAAACGGAGCAGGTAGAGCCAATGAAGGGAAGAATCAAGGTCAACAGTGAAAAACAATCAGTGGAGTGTAAGGTAAGTTCAGACAAAAGTATGGAAGGGGTAAGGGATATTCTAGCAGTGGTATAGGGAAAGGATTAGTGTGGTTCAGAGAGGTAAAATATGGCACCACAGGAAGGAAGGCAAAGTCAAAGAGTCTGGGGAGGGGTTTGAAAGAAAAGAAAGTGAAAGAAAAGAAAGTGAAAGAAACTTGGGGAGGGGTTGGAATAGAGACTGGAGATCGATATTACAATGGCCTAGCTGGTTGGAACCAGTACTGACAGGGTAAGGTCAGCAGTGTGAAACAGCACTGAAACAATTTAGAAAGGAAGCAACTGTGAAAATCAGAGCTGAAGGGGGAATGAGAGCAAGACAGAGATGGAAATGTTGCAGATATAAGTTTAAAAATAGGAGATAAAGGGAACAGAAGATGTACTAGGGGTTAAACAGCATTCTAGAGTGTGGCTGGCAACATTAAACCTACATATACTGGAACTACTGAGAGTTAAAACATTAAACTAAAAGCTATTGGTACTATTAGTTAAAACAGGAAGGAATGTGGTAGACTGCAGCCAGAAAAACTAACCTGTGTGTATGCTCATCTGCCCTGTAGTAATACTTTAAATAAGGAGCAGTTTACCGTTTTAAAAGCAGATAGTTTTAAAAACAGATTCAGCGTGTGGATAAATTGCAATAGAAGGAACACCTACAGTTTAGAAAGCTGTGCTTTTTAGTTTTTGGAGCTGCTTTAGGTAGGTAACTGAAGCAGATTTATACTCTTTTACAAGGTATTTTGCTGGGTGACTCTGTTAACATTACATTAGTATTATAGGTGTTTGTATCATGTCACCCAGGCAAGAAACTCTTCTCTGTATGACCTTCAGTAAAATTACATTTAATATTCAACCATTTGGTTACGGAATGAACCCCATCCCAACCAACAGTCTCACATACTTTTACTGTGTTGCCGACATGGTTGTTACCAGAATTTGAACAGTCACATTGCAATCATTTCTGTTCCAAGTGTTAATTTTATGATCATCCAAAGGAGAATGAGAACGTGAGTCCCCCTGGTCCAAACAAACTCGCTGTTGTTCATTATCCGCTGTCCTCCCCTGAATCTGACCACATGTGGATTGACTGTCCGACAAACAGTCCTGTGGTAAAGGTTTACTTCCTGTGAGTAAAGCTAGCGATTCCTGGTTGCCTGGTGGCGATCTAGCACCGCTGTTGTCAGATCCAAACAGGGCAGGTAATCCGGCTGAATGCTGGGTTAAAATTTTTATCAGTTGTGTAAGTTGCCCCTCTACACATGTAAGTCTCTTGCCTACACATTGCAAGCCGGTTACTCCCCCAATTGGGGAATTAATGCTGGCATCCAGTTCCTCCATAATAAACCAAAACCAGAAAGCAAAAGTGAAAAGTGCTTTAAAGACTACCAATAAACATCCAAAACAAAGCACCCAGGGACCAGCAAAACAAAGCCACCAACACAGTGTAGATAGGAGCAACTAACATTTACAAAACACCAAGTCCTCGTCCCAGCATGTCCAGGACCCCATCAGAAATGAAAACACACTGCACTCCCTCCCTGTTGGGCAGGGGATGACCACAGAGTGATTAACCCATCGGGACAAGAGTTTAAAAAGCTGTGCTTTTTAGTTTTTGGAGCTGCTTCAGCCAGGTAACTGAAACAGATTTATACTCTTTCACAAGATATTTTGCTGGGTGACTCTGTTGGGCAGGGGATGACCACAGAGTGATTAACCCATCGGAGGAAGAGTTTAGAAAGCTGTGCTTTTTAGTTTTTGGAGCTGCTACAGGCAGGTAACTGAAGCAGATTTATACTCATTCACAAGGTATTTTGCTGGGCAAGTCTGTTGGGCAGGGGATGACCACAGTGATTAACCCGTCGGAAGAAGCTTCTAAAGCCAAAGAGCACACAGGCAGGGGAGAGTAGAAGCTTCCATGTGGACTGCACAGATCCCTCAAGATTGGAGACCTGTTTATTAAACCTGTCATTAAGGGAAAGGGGAGTAGGACAAACCCTTAAGTCTACTTTCATGTTGTGAAAAAATAATGGAGAAGGTAATACCTGTCTGCAAAAAACTTGACTAAATTGACCATTTTGGCACAGAAGAATAATATGCTGGTAAATACAACAAAAACTAAGCATATGAGATTTGGGAGACATAAATTGAAAGGTGAATACTTAATACAGCGCACAGTGACTGAAACTGCAGATTCATTTAAGGACCTGGGTATATGGGTAGATCCACACCTGTGTTTTTCTAATCATACTAACAAATTGGTTAATGATAGTTATAGAATTATAGGTTGTATAAAAAGATTTATAAAGGCTAAGAAATCAGAAATGATGAAGTCACTGTTTGTTAATTCCATTAGACCCAAACCTGAGTATGAAATAACAATATTGAAACAGTATAAGAAATCAGGCATGAGTAAACTGGAAAGAGTACAGCAGAAATATATGAAGGACATCCATGGATGTGAACATTTAAGTTGTTATGAAAGATTAAAATATCTGAACTTGTATAGTGTCATCTCATATAGATCTTTGAGAGGAGATCTTATTCAGGTATCTAGAACATTTAGAGACAATTACCTCTGGGAATGTTTCAGGTTATCAAAAAGTACTAGAGAATCATCAGACAACCTGTGTAGAAAATTCTAGAAGAATGAGAAGCGTACTAATTGGTTCTCTGAGACAGCAGCTAATGCATGGAACTAACTACCAAATTACATAAAACAAGTTCTAGTTTACATATTTTAGAGAACAGCTTGGACACTTATTATGGGAACAACTGTTTTGGTATATTGGCAGCCGAGAAGGAAATAATGCCCATGCTTGAAATATTTGTATGTATATATGTATGTATGTATGCAGGTATGTACGTATGTAGGTAGGTAGGCATGTTTGTATGTAGGCTTGTAGGTATGTATGTAGGTAGGTAGGAATGTATGTCTGTACATATGTGTAACACTACCACTATACACGACAGCTTGGATACTTACCATATGGACAGACACACACACACACACACACACACACACACACACACACACACACACACACATATACAAAATCTATCCCCTAACCTAACCCTAAACACTCACAATCTCACAGAAACACACACACGCGCGTGCACATACACACACACACACACACACACACACACACACACACACACACACACACACACACACACACACCACTTACCTGTTATGACAAAATAAACATCCTACAAAATGTCTGTTCGATAAACCAGACTTTCAAACAAACAACTCTGCACTTCTGGTTGTTGACCAAAGCAACAGTCGATCAAATTCATGGCGCTCAGATATATATATGTGTATGTGTATAAATAAATGCGTACGTGTATATATGTATATATATATATATATATATATATATATATATATATATATATATATATATACAGAGAGAGAGAGAAACATATATCATAACATAACTAAATACGCACATTTACATGAGTATACTAGCTTTTGTCAAACAAACAAGTCATAGCAGCAAAAACAAAGGCATTAAAAGATGAGTAGAGCAATTATTTGTTGCAAGGGGCATGCTATCCTGCAAGCCTCAGAACCCATTATAAGTATATATTGATTATAAGGTCGCACAACAGGAGGAAAAAGGAAAAATGTCTTTACCCTGCTGTTTGACAGGCTCACACAGACACTGACATAAAGCACATAATTTATCATCATGCCCCTAAATTGTGGAAAATGACAGTTACAGTGGATGACAAAAGGTATATATAACTGTGTATTTGCAAAACGTATTCATCTAATGAACTACAATATTAATCATTGATGACATTTTGAACAGAAATTAGTGATGTGATGTAATGTCCAGATGTTTGCCACATATTTTTCGTCTGTTCCACAAAAAAGTTTTTTTTGGTTTTCTGGCAAATCAGTGAGAATTGAAGTTACTAAATGATGACATACATTTGAGTTTCAGACGTCATATCCTTCAGAAAATAAATGCTAACACTAATCGTTTTATTCTAACAACTTACTTAGCTTTTAAGAACAATATTTAAAATCTGTCCCTATTTTCAGGCCTTCTCGCTGGTATTTTGCACTTTGTCCAGATTTCTTGTGCTAAGAGGTTGGATGGTATGGATCACAGGTGTATCCCAAAGACAAAAAACACTCCACTGTTTGCATTTAGTTTGAGCCCATTCTCTGTACAGCATTGATTGATAAGGACTATTTATTGCTGAAGCACTTCTGTATCATTAGGGAACAGATGACTGAACCCACCTTGTACTCTCTGGAGAACTTTGCTAGCAGTAACTCAGAATTCATAGTATGAAGATCAGAAAAATATACCAAAAAGGAGTGGCCCCAGTGCTGATCCCCATGGTACCCCACTGTTACATTCTTACTTTCTGAAGTGGAGCATGCCATTTTAACTGAGTTCTAGCCTTCAGCCACATAAGGGTCTACACCACCTTAATTGAGTTGTAGCCTTCAGACACACAAGGGTCTACCTTTAGGTTTTCTTTTAGCTTGCTTGCAATGGCAATAAGGGGGTACAGATTCAAAGGCCTTGACCAAATCCAGGTTCGCTGTGTGGGCAGAGTGGCCACTGACTTTCTCAAAGATGTTTGCCAAGTTGAATAGCCATAATCTGTACTTGATAGAACCAAAGAGTTGCAGGAGATTTCTAATATTACAGTGCAAGAATCATACAACAAACATTCTGAGGACTTGCAATTCACACTAGTTAGGCTTAAGGGCTGTAATTCCCATGGTCTGTGGGAAGGGCCCCTTTGTGCAGGGGCACTACTATAGCTGTTGTCCAATCCTCAGGGACATTCCACATGGCTAAGCCTATGTTAAACAATTTTTTTTTGTTTTTTGGCAAAGGGGATCTGTGAGGGACATGCAATGCTATTAATAAGGCACTGAGGTATATGGTCTATTCCCATGTAAGTGATGTTTTTTGTTTAAGAGAGTACAGTCCAGACATGTTCCATGATGATCCTACAGGGCGAGTAAAATGTTTCTGGTAACCAATAAATTACTGTTTCTAAAGCAATGGCCTAAATACAGAGGACTTCAGCCAATTTCCAGATATGGCCAAAGCATCAGTTAAACATTTCGTAGCAATGCTGGGAATTTTGTTATGTTATTATACAGGCTATCTTCATTTAAGTGCATTAGATTAACACCTTGACATTTGGATGAGTGGATTTAAATGAAATTATTGATAAAGGGTAGTAAACATTTCTTAGCTTGTTGTAAGCTGCACGGTTTTGTATACTTGTTATCTATGGATGGCATTTGTTTTGGAAACCAGAGAACAATCTAAGGCAGAAGTTCCTTTTTTCAGGAATGTCCTTGCAGCATTATGTAGTTAAATGACTTGACTGACAGGGTGTATCAATAGCCCCATGTACAATTCAGATGAAAACATAATACTTTGCAGTCTAGTATCTCAGCAATTATATTATGTTTTCTGCACATTATTGTTAACTTTGATGCATTATTACAGAATTTTCCACTTGGGTTTGGGGCTTTTATTATGCACCTGCACAAGATAATTCACCTTGATTTTCTGCTTTGTGCTGAATGCATAAACACAGAATTAAGCTTTAATTAATCAATAATATTGTATTTGCAAATGTTCACTTGTTGGCTCATTTATATACTGTAACATATTACAGCTGACACTATACATTCAAATCTAGTTACTAAAATAACAAACTGAGAATAAGCTGCACCCCAGAAACCAAGCCTTGACCTCTATAACTTTCATGTGCATTCTATTTCCATTGTAGAACAAAGCTTCATGGGTGGTCTCTGAAAGTGAAACTATACACTGGTGCTCACTGCACTATACATCAGGGATTTAAAAACAGACTTTTAACTAACTAGATAAGTACATGAATTAATGAAAGCCTTTTTTACATGCAAGTAACAAGTTTCTTTCAGGTACAACATATTAATAACCCACAGAAACAGAAACAACAGAAATCATGTCACAACCCTTTTTTACTGTGCAATATGGTTCCATCCAGCATTTTTCTAAGCTGTCTTTCTTAGTTTGAGTATTAAAAAATTGGTAATAGACTAGAAGGCCACCATATGAGTCAGTATTAACTACTTATTTATATTAATCATAGATCCCCTGAAATGTAATTTCCTCAGTTTGGGCAGTAGCCCATGTTTAATTATATTGAATACATAAACTGAGTAGCAAATTTCCAAGATACATCGTCATAGCAAGACAGACATAACATGAAAGAAATTCTTAGAGAGAAAACAGTTTGTATAATAATGCAGTATTAGCAGACAAAAGCAGCTGGATTGTCATTTCTAGAGACAGAGTTGAGCAGTTTTCATTTTGATTTCATCAGAACCCCCCAGAAGCAGCCATCTGTTTCCCAAACATAATGCGCAATATCCACAAAATCTGTATTCTTTGACTGCATTTATTAACTGTAATCCACCACTTACATACTGGGCCAGATTTATGAAAGCTTGCACGAAGTTGTAGAGTAGTGTAAGATGTCAAACAGGCAAAATGTCTGCTGTGCGATCCAGGAATAGCCGGCAGGGGTGTGCACGAGAGCTGCTAAAACTACTCTTGCACAGACAGCATCATGGTATGCAAATTACCTCATTTGCTGGTGAAAGCTATGCAAATGAAGTAAATTTGTGATCCAGGAAACACTAATCTGTCCGTGGAAGATTAGTGTTATCTGCAGAAATGTTCTCCGTTGGTAACCGAGTACTGTTCTGCAAATAGCTAAACAGAGCTATGACAGCTCCAAATAAAGGATGCATACAGTTGAGGAAGCATGCCAATGGCCAAATATAAGGCCATTCGCATTTATAAATGTTTAAAAATATAAAAATCTAACTTTTTTTCCTTGATCTCTGATGTTTAAGCATAGCGCAGCACCGCGCAAACGTGCGGCGCTTATAAAAACAATAATTAAAATAAAGCCAAAAATAGGCATTTTCACTAAAAAGCTTATTCTGCCATGCAGGTGAATGGCAGGCTGACGACAACATGGCCACTGAGTAGTGGTTGCTAAGTGGGGAAGCTCAGTGTCAGAGATGTAACCATGCATTAGTAGGCAATCCTATGCAAATGAGGATAAGGATAGTGAATCCCAGTTTTCCCCAGCATGTGAGCCATGACCCAAGAGTGTAAGTGTAGGAGTAGGTGAGTAGTAGAGTAGAATATAGGTGACATCACGAGGGGGTGTATCAGACAGACTGTAAGCTAATTGGAGCACAGTGACTTATGTTTGCTTTGAGTTGCTCAGGATTGCAAGAGGCGTGCCTACAGATGTCCTATTTGAAAACCTCAAAGCATAGGTGCACAATGTTAAAAGATAGGAAACTCCTTGCAAACATGCACACAGTGTGTGCGCGCTCGTGTGCGCACGCATTTGCGCTTGTTTGCGCGGCACTTCCCCCGTGCGGAAGCAGAAAGGCAAAAGGAAGTAAAAGAAGTAGTAGGAAGTTAACCAAGAAGAACTAGCAGAGCTGCCAGATGAAATATATCAGAATCAGCCAATTACACAGGCAGCAGACTAGCCCAGCCCAGCCTAGCACTTTAAACTCTGCAAACAGCATTTCTCCCTGTTTTTTCCCAAGAACTCTACAACACTGCAGTATACAAACAGGGAAAGCTTAAAAAGCTTAAGTCAGACAAAATGTTAGGGGCTGCTCTTGCTATCATAAACCAACATGTGCAAGGTGCTGAGGGTGGTGATGTTGTGAATGCTGCTGAGCAACCCACAGTGAGGAGACGGAGAAGAGTGTACAGACCCAGGGTAACCTACCAGGGGCTACATGAGCTGGAGATAGTGGAGCACTATAGGGTGGACAGAGACCTCCTACAGCAAATTGTAGAGCTGTGCCGGCCACGCCTCACACACAGAACCAACAGAGGGGAACCCATCCCAGTGGATACCAAGGTATGTGTTGGCATAAGAATACTAGCTACAGGTACCTTCCAAAGACCAACTGGTGATATGATGGGGATTTCACAGGCATCAGCATCCAGGGTACTCCACCAGTTCCTGGATGCCATGTCAGCACATGCAGGTGAGCACGTATATTTCCCCAATTCCCGTGAGGCATTGACCAGCAATATGTGTCTTTTCCACCAAATAGCAGAATACCCTGAGGTAGTGGGTGCAATAGACTGCACGCACATATGCATCAAAGCGCCACCCGCTGAGCGGGGTAGGGCCTACATCAATCACAAGGGCCTCCCCCCTCCATCAACTGCCAGGTCGTGTGCGATGCCCAGGGCATAATAATGAATGTGTGTGCTGGCTGCCCCTGAAGCTATCACGATTCTCACATCTGGCATCTGATGCAGCTGTACCAGAGATTTGCCAATGGGGACATCCCTGATGGTCACCTAGTGGGGGATGCTGGATACGCACTTGAACCGTGGCTGATGACACCCATCAGAAATACACACACACCTGAACAAAAACTCCATAATGAGGCACACACACAAACAAGAAACACAATTGAGTGTGTGTTTGAGATGCTCAAGTCATGGTTCTGATGCCTGGACACATCTGCTGGAGCCTTGCAGTACTCACCAACTACATGTACCCAAATTGTTATGGTATGTGCTATGCTACACAATATGAACCTGCAGAAACAGCTGCAGCAGGAATAGCATGGGGCAGGGCCAAACAGCCCCCCACCTTTGCCAAGGCCTGCACAGGCACAGCATGACTCGGAGGAGGAACAACCTGAGCCTGCCCCGTAGGCAGAAGGAGGTGTGCCCAGTATGCCCTGGCCTTGGCAAAGAGGCAACGCATAGCACATACACTGACTCAGTAGGAACCCTGGAAATGACACCTCTCACTGACTCTCACATACAGTAAAAGGGATGCTTAACTTGACACTACCTGTTTTCAATCATGTATAGGGAGTGTACTATGTGCATCCAACATAGGCAGCCCTGCAGCACCACCCGAGGCATGAGTACCCTATTTTAAGCAATATAAAGCACTGCTAAGCACATTTTACCAGTACTGAGCATATTTAAATCCAATTGCGCGTAGCAAAGTTGGGCAACGTTGGGCAAAGTCGAGTAAACATGCTCACACCTGCTTTACTGTTCCTTAACCAGTCAGGTCTGCCCAGCAGGAAAATAAAAAGCAGTGACAGGGCTCGATCTCAGGATACTGTGCACTATAGTCACAGTACTGAACCACTAAGCCATGACAGCATTTCACTGGCACAGACACAACTTAAGTCACTCACACATACCAGTTGGGAGGGTCACATACCTAACAGTCGCAGCCAGCAGGACAATTGTAGATAAACGCAAACACAAACAAATGCTATATCATGCACTCTAAAGAGGTATATGAGTAACCTCCCCCCAGGCCTATGCCGACAGATAACAGCAGGCCAGGCAGTGTGATGTGGGTTGGGTAGGCTATGAATTCACAAACTAATATGTGTGTAATTGGAAGCTAAGGTCTGTAGTACAGTGGTATGCCTCAAGCCAGTATGATAGGCAACAGTACAGACTTAAATGGAGTACCTGACATAGCAGTGCAGGCCTAGCAAACGTGTATAAGTGTCAGGTGTACCCCTCATACTATGTACACCCACAGTAACAACCAGGTGTGCCCTCCCCTGGGTAGAAATGTACAAATAATAGCTGTCCCCCCTGTATGTAGAAATGTTGATAAGTCTATGCAAATTGACTCATGGAAGCCCTGCAGGCACAGCGTGCTTCCTGTTGATGTACAACACAAAGGTGAGCCCTGAAGTAAAAACCAACTTGAATTTTCACACACATATATAGTATATATATATATATATATATATATGCCCATAGTGGGCATGCTCATACAGTTAAACAAATTTAGCAAATGTCAGTCAACAACATACTGAAAGGTCATACTGGGCATGCTCACACACTTAGGCCATATCTGAGTACAGCAGTGGGCCACACATATCTGGCAGTTGCAATTCTTTCTCCAGACACATGTCACTATTCACCAATTCTGCCTTGCACACACAGTGATATGAAAACAGACCCATATAATATATTGGACCCCTGTCATAATCAAACTATGTAATACAAGTACTTAAGTTGTTCAAAGACAGTGAAAATCCAAACAAGATCAATAAGTCTCTGATCATTATCCTCAAGAAACAATGAGCACTCCTAACATTATCCAAGCCATGTTCTGGCAAAAATATTGCCAGAGTCCATAGAGCACCATGAAGCTTTCTTTAGCTATGTCATAAATATCCATGTAAACTCATATATGTTCTGAGTCAGTGCAAAGTGTAAATGAATACATGTACATGACTGACATTGCCAACATCTTGTCAGACAGGTTCATACATATTTACCCCCCTCTCACTGACAAAAGGGCCCATTACCATACCTGGAGACTGTGAAAACCCAGAAATCACATATACAATGGTTAAACAGCTCTATCCAAACCTAAAAACATGGTGTCTGTGGGATGACATGGTTTCCCTAGCTGTGTCATATGTGAACTCCAAAACAAACAGACCCTGCACCTGAACAGTCTGTTGAGACTCACCCTGTGTACGGGATATGAAACTGTTGAATGGGTTACAGCAACATTTGGCACACTCCACAAGTGTTGGTGCACAACAGACCATAGGAACTATTGCCTTATAAGCCTAATAAGCCTAATCGGCAAGACCATGGAGTCCATCATTATGGAACTCATAAACAGAGTTATTGGGAGCCTACCAACATCCATCAGGGGCAGATCATGGTCCCTAAACCTGCTAGACAGTTTTCAAGGCAGTCACCCATGACATACATCAATGAAATGAGCTCCACATGGCCTACATAGTCCTTGAAAAGCCCTTTTCCAACATCCCACACACGTCATATCCACAAAATCAACAACCTGTGCATAAACACGTATGTCATCTGATGGATTGCCAACTGGGGCACAGATAGATCCCACAAGGTAAGAATTGTGGTCTCCCTGTTGGGCTGTAAGCTGGTAACAACTGCTGTCCCCCATGGCTCAGTCCTGGGACCCCTCCTGTCTGGTGTATACTTTTCAGAAATGCAGTCAAACACATGAGGGCTATGGTTAGCAAAGTTTGTGGATGACTGCAAAAAGGTTGTCATAATTGATGTTTGGGACAACAGAGACATCCTTAAAAAGGGTCTCAGTAAGACAGATGTGGTGTCAAAATTATGGCCTAGTGCTACAGTCATACAAATACCATATAGGTGCCAACACCCTAAATATGGAGGTAATAAGGGATCTATGGACACATGTGGATAGTCATCTCTACTTCCAGAAACACATTCACAAAGTGGTTAGAAAATCATGCTGTGTGTTCCCACAAATTGCCAAGGTCTTTGCATGTAGGTCAAAGGAGGTTCCCTCTACTCATCAGTCATCAGACCCATCAGAGAGTATCATGGCACATTTGCAATGAATCTGACTAGGCACCTTCAGCAGCTGTAAAGACCACTGAAGTACCTCAACAAGAGGATTACTGGCCTCAAACAGTTGCCCCATGCAACATGACTGAAGTTAACTCAATCTGTACTCTGTTGCATACTGTCTACTCAGGCGATCTCTGCCCAACAGACAGGTCCATGTCCAATGCAGAATTGATGTACATGCTCTATCTAAAGTAAACCCAAGCTCACTGTGCCACATGTTCTAGGGATATCATCATCACAACAATAAATAGAACATGTTGGAGGGATACATTACTAACTCACAGACTTCCCTTGCTTTGGAACAGGCTCCCAACCTACATTAAGCGGAGTCCCTCACTGACACTCTTCCAGAGGAGCCTTGATAAGTGTATGTGAAACTGAACTGTCACACCATGGATCACTTCATCAGCTCTGCTACACAAAGGCCTAGGGAACTAACCCCATGTGTAGTGATGGCTGCACACTCTGGCCATACTAATATATGCCTTCAGGCAGATAGCCTATTACCTACTCATGTACCTATATATATGTAGGGGGAACACAGTATAATAAGCTAAAGATGGATGGGCAGAGATGTGTGTAAGAGGGTGACCATGACAGGGAGCCATCCAGGACTGTCCCACCCAGCACACATCCCAATGGCACAAAAGACATGAGGTGCACATCTCACCCACTGTACATAATAGCCACCAGTATCTGTAAGCATTACAGTGTATGTGGTGCATGTGCCTGCTGTACAACATGACTGTACAATAAAGTACACATCTACCATCTATAGACATGTACCTATCACATAGGTTCATAGGTATGTAGTAGACTATCTTCACGAAAGCATATATTAGCCTAGGCAAGTTGTGTCGCTTTCACCACCCCATTGGGTAGTATCCTAAGCCTTAGTTCTAATAGTTAGTACCCTAAGCCCCTTTCTAGTGGGGCTGCTAATGTGATGCCTGGCGTGAATTGTCCCTTTCCCATCCACTCATCAAGGTTTGTATTGAAGAGTGTCAGCAAGGGGCTCTGTCTGATGTACAGTGGGACTCTGTTCCACAGTAAGGCAAGTGTCTGGGATGGTACTCTATCCCACCAGCATGTTGTATTCATTGTTGTGATGAGGTTCATATCCCTGGAGTGTGTAGTGCGACTCAATTTTGTTATCTGTAGATGGAGCATGTTCAACAGTTATGTGTTGGACATGGCTCTGTATGTTAGTCAGAGTGTGCCTCTGAGTAGGCGGTACGTAATGGAGAACAGATTTAGTTTTACCAGTTGTGTTGCATTTGGTCTCTCCAGCTGCTAGATATGCTTAGTCGAGTACATCCAAAATGGTGCATTGTACTCAATGATGGATCTGATGACTTAAGAGTAGAGGGCCACCACTACCTCTTTTGATCCTGATGCAAACCCTTTGTTGATTAGGTGGGCCACATACGATTTCCTAATCACTTTGGCAATATGGTTGTCAAAGGAAAGACGACTATCTACATGCGTCCCCAGATCCCTTATTACCTTGTCAGTTTTTAGGGGGTAACACCTATGTGGTTGTTTGTGGGTACTTTGTTTTCCCCAAAAGGGGATTACTATGCATTCTTTCACATTGAGCTTGAGGCCATGATTCTGACAACACACATTTATCTCATAGAGTCCCTTCTGCAGAATATTTGTGTCATCCGGGGAATATATTATGGCAAACACTTTACAGTTCCCAGCAAAATTAGTCAACCACAACCCTCCTGTGTTGACATGTACTTTTGAGAAGTCTATACCAAACAGGAGGGACCCCAGGACTGAATCCTGGGGGACACCAGTTGTTACCAGTGTAGAGTCTGACATGTAGCCAGCAACTCTTAATTTGTGGGATCTATCTGTGAGCCAGTTTGCAATCCATCTTGTGATGCATGGATTCATGCCCAGGTTGGTGAGTTCATCTATGATACCTGACTGGGGAATGGTGTCAAAGGCCTTAGCGAGGTATAGGTAGGCTGTGTGGAGCTCCTTTCAATCATCTGTAGGCTGGGTAACTGTCTCAAAGAAATCCACCCAGTTCAGGAGGCGTGATCTGCATTTGACGAAGATAAACTGGGTGTGCTGAACTGTGTGAAGGTTCCCAATGTCTTTATTGTTGACTTCCATTATGATTGGCTCCATCGCCTTGCAGATCAGACTCGTCAGGCTCATAGAGTGGGAATGCCAAGGGTCTTTTGTGGCCCCACCCCTGTGTGAACAACGTTGCTGTGCAACATTCTATGGGTACATATCCTGTAGAGAGGATGTAGAGAGAGGTGTAGGTATCCTTGATTAATATGGATACATCCCCACCCTATGTGTTATGATCCAGGTTCTGATGCTGGAAGGTATGGAATGAGCAGTATCCTGGTAGTGCTGGTGTGCTGTCTGGAGCCTTGAACTAGGTTTCTGTTACTGCAGAGATATCAATATTCTCCATACTGAGAAGTGCCTCGAGTGTATGCATTTGGAGGCTGAGACTTCTGGCAATGAGTAGCATTTAGCTCACTTTGTGGTTATTTGTGTTGGTTATGGGGTTTGGTTTGTCCTGAGTGACCGGTGTTCCACATCTGAAGTCAATGCCTCATTGGTCTGATCCGACCATAAGCTAATTACCCTACATATCCACATTCTGCCCTCACCACCATTAAGGAAACAATGTTAAAAAAATTCTCCAAAGCCAACTTCATGCTTCTTAAGACAGACGTGGTGAACTTCATGACACCCATGCAGATGGACAATACAGTTACAACTACTGAATCCTACACAATTGCACTTTATAAGCACTTACATGAGTGCATGGATCATGCTATCCCAAACAGAACCAAGATGCTATCCTCCAAGAAAAGGAAGCCAATCTGGTGGTCCCCTGCCATAAACAAACTGTACAACAGAAGGAAGAAACCGTTGCAAAAGAGGGTAAAATCCCATGAGTGGAGGAGCTCCCTGGTACCCCTCAGTAAGAAGCTGCAATCCCTGATAAAATCCTCAAAAGCTAGTTACGAAAACAAAATCGCCACTGAGTCTAAAGACAACCACAAAGCATTCTATAGCTATGTCAAGAATCTCAATGGTGGGGGGCGTGGCCAAGATGGGCTCAGAATAGCAGCAATTCTCTTCAGCTCTGTCAGTTTAGATTTTGTATGACAGGATTTTTTCAGTAAATCTTATCGGAGAACCTTACAGTCTTCAGTAATAAATTCCTCTCATCTAGTTTTATAACTACATATAAAAATTCTGAAGAAATTTAGATTTTTTCCTGTCAATAATACCTTTGATACTTTATCTATCTTCACTGACAACAGAATGGCTATATCAAAAGCACTTCATCAAGAATATTCTCTAAAAAAGGACCTACATTCTTTACTCACTACTGTACAAGAACTATCTGCCAAACTAGATAAAATGGATTTAAAGATTGACATCTTTAAAAAAGACTGCACTAAACAAATGGAAAAGATACACGAAGATCTGCAGTTTCAAAAATCTCAAATTTCAGGTATTGAATTAGCACTAAATGACATTGACAGTAGAGTACATAAATATGAGAATAATATAGACTTTCTAATAAAGAAAAATACATACTTATAATCCAAAGTGGATGATTTGGAAAACCGGTCTCGAAGGAATAACATTAGAATATTTGGCTTACCAGAAAACATAGAAGGAAACAATCTGTCAAAATTCCTGACAACCTGGATCCAAGATGTACTAGACTTACCAGAAGCCTTGTCATATGGTATCGAAAGGTCACACAGATCTTTTGCTTCATCTAAAACAAGTAAGAATAACTCTTCTAAATCTGTAATTGTAAAATTCTTATCTTCATATGACAAAAAAATAGTGCTAAAAACAGCCTGGGCAAAAGGTCCTATTAAATTAAATGACAATACCATTCGTTTTGATAATGATTATTCTTCAACAGTAATAGCAAAAAGAAAACGTTTCCTACCCTTAATCAAAGAACTCAGAAAGGCACAAATAAAAACTCATCTATTATTCCCCAGCCAGATTAAAATTTTTTCTACAGGATGGTATCAAAACTTTTGATGATTTAGACATAGCCCTTAATTTTGTTAACTCTAACAAAATAATTGAAAAGCTAGAAGATATGGAATGGGCAAGTGCAAGTCCTAAAAGGTTAGCTGAAAATGACAACTGGAAGTCAGTCGAAAAAAAAAGAAGCTAAAGAAATAAAGAAATGCACCATTAATATGAGACTTTAAATCTAAACATAAAGACTTTAAAGTAAATTCACGGTTGCAACTACATGTAAGCGTAACATTCTCTTCCCCCTTTTTTTTTTTTTTTTTTAATATTCAATATGTATGTGTGTTCCTGTGCTACATCTTGATAACATAAATATGGCAAGTTTGGCTATGTACTTTGAATGTGTTTAAAACATTTTAATAAGAATACAATTGAAAATGTTCTTCTGGTTTAAATGAAAGACAAGGGGAAATGAAAAGCTTTTCATATGATCTTGTGAGGAATAGAGGGATCTGATTGTGGACGTTAGTATAATACGAACAGTGTTAAGCTCTCAGGGCTAGGATGTATGTAAAAAGTAAACAGAATCTAATGCATTACTAATATCTATGCAAAATTAATGGGACAGTTCTGTTTAATAATTATTACTTTAGCGATTGCATATACAAACGCGAAAGTCATTAGAATGATGCATCTACATTCTAACATATTACTGTTAGCCCCTGAGAGTCTCATGCACCTTTCAGCTTTTTTTCACATACCAGTTTCGTCAGTTGTTCCACGCGGACCCAAGATACTAAAAAAAAAGAAGAATTCAAGCATTACTGTTCCTGCTTTTACTCAAGACAGCTTTAAAATCCAGCTCGAGAGGCTCCATTCATTATAGAAAAAAGAGACACCCTGATGACATCATTCTTGACTGTGCAACACAATTTTTGTGAACTTTAACCTTATGGGAAAGTCGCACTGACTTTTTAGAATGTTGAACATGGTTTTACACAAATAGGTATATAAACACAAATAAACAGTTTAAACATTCCCATACATATAAACACATACATAAAACATATAAATACACAATAATCTGCACTTTGTAATCCCCTACCTGCATTTGTACCTATAGTTAATATAAAAATTACATTCAAAAGAAATAAAAATCTGTTCAGAGTTAATGCACTTGCCAATACAGCTGCAATTCGAAATAAAAAACTAAATCCAAATGGCAAGAGCAATACAAGGCAGGTATACCAGAATAGCATATGAAGATCCTCTATACTTCAGTAGTCCACAGTATTCAAACAAATAGGCAGTACTGCAACTAATTCAGTATAAAAACAATATGATTTATTTGTCACAAGCAGGTTAGCGCTTTCACCAGATGGCTTCATCAGACCTACTAAACATTTCACTCTTCAGTTTAAAATACAAAAAATAGCGGGAAAAAAAAGCCATTCTTAAAGTGAAAGAGTCCCTTATTTCAATTATTACTTCCAACCCATCTAACATCAATAATATACTCAATAAACAATTTATCTAATCAAGAACCTTAACATATACCTGATATAAAATATATTTAATAGTTATAATATCTAATAATTTATACACTAAAAACTTTATCAATTAATAAATAGCATACCTAAAACATTTATAAATATAAAACAAATATATACAGACATAAACACATAAATGGATATAAAAAATAAAAATAAAGGGAAGTCAAACCATACTGCACCCTAAACGTGCAATATGTGTATGGATGTAAATGTATGAATGATGGGAACTGAATGGATACATATCCTAACTATGACTAAGCCCTTAATTTCCTCATCTTGAGGAAAGGTTGAATGGGAACCTTACCATTTAATCCAGGGCTAACGTCAGATCTGAATCTCATGATCCAATTAGTTTCCCTTGCTTCTGTGAATGTCTTTATGTCCCCTCCTCTAATACTTCTATATATATTCTCCACTATTTTAAACCTAAAACTGTGTCCTTCCCCTCTCTCTGTAACATGTTTTGCAAGGGCATTGGTCATTGATCTAATTCTAATGTTGTAAGTATGCTCACGCATCCTATCCCTCAGGCACCTATTTGTCTTGCCAATATAGAATGCAGAGCATCCCAAACAAGTAGCTAAATAGACCACATCAGTGGACATACAATTTCCTTTAGCTCGAAACGTGAACACACCAAAACCAGAAGGATGTATAAATGTAGGATCAGAGTCAATCAAATAACAAAAATTACAATGGTTACAAGGTGATGTGAAACAAGATTCACTGTAGCCATCCTGTCTACTATCTCTTGGGTAGCACAACAATCTCTTCAAATTCATTTTATTCTTATATACAAATTTAGGTATACTTCCTATAACTTCTCTTATAGTCGGGTCCACTGATAGAATATGCCAATGTGTCTTGACTACATCCTTTATAATTCCTACATCTTTAGTATAAAAAATTGGAAAAATTGTATTATTAGACTCCATTCCCCCTCTAGGTGTATTACCTTCCAAAGGAACATAATCATTAGTCCTAGTGGAGAAATGAGGGGCTGCTACATTAGATCTCAACTCATTAATATCTAACATCCCATTACTAAAATCTCTACTATAATAATTACGTGCTCCTAACCTCTGTTGTAAATCATCTAGTCCATTCTTAAAATTTAAATCTATCGGATTATATCTAGAAATACGCATAGCCTGTCCTCTAACAATATTACTATATACATATCCAGGATGCATACTATGTCGATGCAACAGGACATTCTTATGGCATGGCTTCCTATATAGCCCAGTATTGATCATACCATTTCCCAACTTCTCTACATATATATCTAAGAAAGGGATCCTATCCAAAGACCATTCAACTGTAAACTTCAGATATCTGGTAACAGAATTCATCTCTCTCACAAACTCATCCAACTCATCAGATGTGCCTGTCCATAAAAGGAACAGGTCATCTACAAAACGTCTATAGAATGGAACAAAACTATTATAACCAGTCATCTGAAACATATACCTATATTCCCATTCTGCCATAAAAAGGTTAGCGTAGCTATTGGCACAGGAAGTGCCCATAGCCACACCATCCTTCTGTAAGAAAATCCTATTGTTAAAACAAAAAACATTTTTACGTCCAGCGTCGGACAGATTCGCGGATTGTTTGCGACAGTGTGGTAATCCATTGGAATCGTATGAAGACAGTGAACGGATGACGAATGGTTCTCCTGGGGCACAATACGATAGAGAGAGCTTACGTTTAGCTGTTGAAAAGCTGGAAATGGATTTATTTAGGTTAAAAAGGATGCAAACCCAGCAACAGCACTTTGAGGTGTGCATCCAACGACTTCTTGTTCCGAGAGGTCTCAGGGTACTCAAGATGCCCACTACCGGAATCACCTATCCTGAGTTGCTATTTGAATGCCAGCAAGTTAACATTGAGGTAAGCCTCAACTATATGAGGTTAATGAACAAGTTTTTCTTACCCTTAGAAGAAGCGTTGAGGCTGGATATACAGGAACAGAGAACCACTATATATAGTAGTTATCCAGCCTCAGCTGTAGATGGTTGTTGCCATATTCTTTTAGACAATGTTATACAATATGAGAAGAGACTTTTTAACCAAAAAAGAATGAAGTTACAAAGAGACATAAACGACTTTAAATTGGGACATATCTTCACTTGGCCGAGGGGCAATGGAGAAGTTGGAGGCCAAGCTGTACATAAACAGAGAGTTAATGGACATTTTAGTAGCAATAATGTTAATGTGTTTAACAATAGCCACCCTCAAGTTGTTCCTACATTAGACTCCAGGTCAATGAATGTTACGAATGGTGATGTGGTATCCCATAACAGTTCTAGTGATGTTATGGTTTTAAGTGAAGCATTGTCTGTTGAACCTCAGATTAGTCCAGCTCCTAGGGTGAACATGGATAGTGAACCAATTGTAGTTCATTCTGTTCAAACGACTCCATTTGAACAGGTAGTGAGGAGGAAGATTCATACTTCCCAGGTTCCTGGGATGAGTAGGAGTGGGACCAACAACCATGGATATTTCTAGTACAGGCTCTGACCACCCTTCCAACAACGTGTTTGATATTAAACATCCTTTCCCTATCAGGTCAGACTCGAGGGAAGGGAGAACATGCTCGATGAGCAGAGGGAGACAGAAAAGGAAACTGTCTCCCCAACGGTCACAGAACCAGAATATCAAGAAAATGTGGGAAGGGAAACGGATAACATAGTGTTTAATCTATCTACACATCAATTCACTATAGATGAGATAAATGTCCTATCTAAGGGACTGTCATTTATTCCTACTACTTATAGTAATTTTGAGGAGACTTTACGTGATTTCAAGTTGTTTATACGTAATTTGTCATTGAGAATAGAATTTGGAGGTGATAATAGTGTTAACAATAATCACAGTATTAAAAGACCCAGTACATATACCCCCCCTCTACATCCCTTACTAGCAGCATATAGTAAGTTAGTAGAAGATGATCTATACAGGATGAGGAGTTTGTGTAATAATTACAAGAGGGGTAAGCAGAATCTTACACTCAAACAGAAGGAGGCCCTATACAGCTTACGTAATAATACCATGATTACTATCAAATCTGCTGACAAGGGAGGTGGAGTGGTAATTATGAATACCTCCAGTTATCAAGAAAGCATGTTTGAAATGTTAAGTGATACTGACCACTATATTCCCATATCATTGGAAGCAGTTAACCGTCTGACTGACAGGATACATAGTATGCTGAAAGATTTATTTAAGAGCGATGTCATAGATTTTAATTTGTTTAGATTTTTGGAAGTTGTACACCCACTCATACCGGTTATTCAGGGACTCCCAAAGATACATAAAAATAGAGTGAATCCACCTCTAAGACCTATTGTAGCTGGAAGGGGTTGGTCCACTGAACCACTTTCTATCTATATAGAGAATAAACTAAGACCAATAGTTAATGTTAATGAATTTATATTAAAGGATACTAAACAGTTTTTGTTAGATTTATATAATTTTATTGCTTTAACATCCTCTAATCAAGAATACATTTTTGTTACGATGGATGTTCAGTCTTTATTTACAGTAATCCCTAATTTAGAAGGGATAGAGATGGTGGGCAGCTACTTAAAGAGAATGACAGACATGGATGGCATAGAGATAGATTTGTTAATGACTTTTTTGGAAGTTATTTTGGAATCAAATGTTTTTTGTTTTAACAATAGGATTTTCTTACAGAAGGATGGCTATGGGCACTTCCTGTGCCAATAGCTACGCTAACCTTTTTATGGCAGAATGGGAATATAGGTATATGTTTCAGATGACTGGTTATAATAGTTTTGTTCCATTCTATAGACGTTTTGGAGATGACCTGTTCCTTTTATGGACAGGCACATCTGATGAGTTGGATGAGTTTGTGAGAGAGATGAATTCTGTTACCAGATATCTGAAGTTTACAGTTGAATGGTCTTTGGATAGGATCCCTTTCTTAGATATATATGTAGAGAAGTTGGGAAATGGTATGATCAATACTGGGCTATATAGGAAGCCATGCCATAAGAATGTCCTGCTGCATCGACATAGTATGCATCCTGGATATGTATATAGTAATATTGTTAGAGGACAGGCTATGCGTATTTCTAGATATAATCCGATAGATTTAAATTTTAAGAATGGACTAGATGATTTACAACAGAGGTTAGGAGCACGTAATTATTATAGTAGAGATTTTAGTAATGGGATGTTAGATATTAATGAGTTGAGATCTAATGTAGCAGCCCCTTATTTCTCCACTAGGACTAATGATTATGTTCCTTTGGAAGGTAATACACCTAGAGGGGGAATGGAGTCTAATAATACAATTTTTCCAATTTTTTATACTAAAGATGTAGGAATTATAAAGGATGTAGTCAAGACACATTGGCATATTCTATCAGTGGACCCGACTATAAGAGAAGTTATAGGAAGTATACCTAAATTTGTATATAAGAATAAAATGAATTTGAAGAGATTGTTGTGCTACCCAAGAGATAGTAGACAGGATGGCTACAGTGAATCTTGTTTCACATCACCTTGTAACCATTGTAATTTTTGTTATTTGATTGACTCTGATCCTACATTTATGCATCCTTCTGGTTTTGGTGTGTTCACATTTCGAGCTAAAGGAAATTGTATGTCCACTGATGTGGTCTATTTAGCTACTTGTTTGGGATGCTCTGTATTCTATATTGGCAAGACAAATAGGTGCCTGAGGGATAGGATGCGTGAGCATACTTACAACATTAGAATTAGATCAATGACCAATGCCCTTGCAAAACATGTTACAGAGAGAGGGGAAGGACACAGTTTTAGGTTTAAAATAGTGGAGAATATATATAGAAGTATTAGAGGAGGGGACATAAAGACATTCACAGAAGCAAGGGAAACTAATTGGATCATGAGATTCAGATCTGACGTTAGCCCTGGATTAAATGGTAAGGTTCCCATTCAACCTTTCCTCAAGATGAGGAAATTAAGGGCTTAGTCATAGTTAGGATATGTATCCATTCAGTTCCCATCATTCATACATTTACATCCATACACATATTGCACGTTTAGGGTGCAGTATGGTTTGACTTCCCTTTATTTTTATTTTTTATATCCATTTATGTGTTTATGTCTGTATATATTTGTTTATATTTATAAATGTTTTAGGTATGTTATTTATTAATTGATAAAGTTTTTAGTGTATAAATTATTAGATATTATAACTATTAAATATATTTTATATCAGGTATATGTTAAGGTTTTTGATTAGATAAATTGTTTATTGAGTATATTATTGATGTTAGATGGGTTGGAAGTAATAATTGAAATAAAGGACTCTTTCACTTTAAGAATGGCTTTTTTTCCCGCTATTTTTTGTATTTAAACTGAAGAGTAAAATGTTTAGTAGGTCTGATGAAGCCATCTGGTGAAAGCGCTAACCTGCTTGTGACAAATAAATCATATTGTTTTTATACTGAATTAGTTGCAGTACTGCCTATTTGTTTGAATACTGTGGACTACTGAAGTATAGAGGATCTTCATATGCTATTCTGGTATACATGCATTGTATTGCTCTTGCCATTTGGATTTAGTTTTTTATAAAAATTACATTACATCAGATAATTTTATATGCAGTACTAAAGCATATTAAATAACAAATACATACTATGAAACATTAATTGATTGTAAATGTACTTCATATAAACTTCACTTATACAAAATTACTAAATGTTATATAAGGAAAGAAATGTCAGCATATACATATGACAGCCCTATCTGAAATACTATGATTGTTAAACAGTTTATGCATTGTTTTAATTATGTTTCCTGTCTGATGTAATTGCTTCACAATAATTAAACTCCAAGCACAGATATAGTAATTGGATATATTATTTTAAATGTAATAGTAATTTAATGAATAGTTTAAAGGGGAGAGGGGGATATGGGGGAGAAAACAGTGAAGAATATATATATATATATATTTTTTTTCTTTCTCTTTTTTACAGACAATAACACTATTTGACAGTAGCTAAGATATTGTCGCTATTTGTTAGGAGGATAATTTGAGTGGTATATGCTACTCAAATTAGGAGTCTACAACTCCAGGAAGGGTACTGGTAGATTTGTTATATTGATGTTCTGTTACAATGATATGTTACTTTTTTTATGACGTTCACAATAGCAACATATTTTGAGACTCTTCAATTTGTCTATGATTTGATAAGTATGTTTTGTAGCATTAATGCTTACGAGAATGGATTACAAATATTTTACCTTGTATATAACTTATAACACATAATATAAATGTTTCTTTTAAAGGGTATTTCAATAAATATTAATGGTCTAAATAATCCTTGCAAGAGAGGAAGCTTGCTCAAATATCTTAAAATTCATAAATCTCATCTTGTTTTTTTACAAGAAACACATTTAATATCCACAGATACTGATAAGTTAAATACCAGATATTATTCAATTTTAACAAGCTCAGAACATACTGAAAAGAAAAGAGGAGTAGCTATTTTATGGAATAAAACAGTTCCCATGCCTAAAATACTAGAAGTATACAAAGATAACAAAGATATGTTTTGTTCAGTCACAATAGAACTAAACAAAAAATATATACTTTAATAAATATATGTTGGATTCCAGGTATTGGTTCAAACACTGTTAAAATGCATTTAAATAAAATAGTTAGTCTCGCTAAAGGTAATTTAATAATAGCAGGTGATTTTAATTGTATATTAAATGATGAAGATACTAACTCCTCAGTAAAAAGAAAAAAATCAACTTCAGCTAAATTACTATTGAACTTTATGCAATCATTTATATTAAAATATATAAATAGCGTTGCAGATTTAGACTCACTTCTATAACTCATTACTCCCACAGACATAAAACAAACTCCAGAATAGACAGAATCCTAATATCAAAATAATTAACATATGATTTAATTAAAGTAAAGGTTATTTCATGTCCCTTATCCGATCACAACTCAATAACTTTTGAATTACTAATCAAAACAAATCACACTGTTATAATTAAAAGAATACCGGCATACATAACTAATTTGAAAGAATTTAAAGAATTTTTACTTTTAGAGATACAAGACTTTATCACATTAAATAATACTAATAATATATCAGAAGTTTATATTTGGGATGCCTTAAAAGCCTTCCTATATTGGAGAATTCTCTCGTGGTATAATAATAAAAGAAAATCCTGGGACAAAGAATTATTAGATCTACAATGTAAATTAGATAAGCTAAAACTTAACTTAGATAGTAATACTGATAGAAAAAACAAAGAGAAAGAAATAAGTAAACTAAATACAAAATACCTTGAGATCTTAAACCATAAAACAAAAATCAGAACAGAGAAATTTAAATTTATAACCTTCTCAACGAACCCTAGATCTTTAAATATCTTAGCAAATAAAACAAAAAGACTTAAAAAACTCAACCATATTAAGGAGATCTATTCCCCAAAAAAGAAGAAACTTGTATCTAATATACACAATATTTTACTGGAATTCAAAGAATTCTTTCATAAGATAAATCAGAATTCCCAGATAACGGATTCAAAAGATTTAAGACATTTATAACAAAGTATACTAAATATAGATTATCAAGAGATCAAAAAAATAATATAGATAAACCTATTTCTTTACAAGATATACAAAACCAGATAAAACTTAAATTATACAAAGCCCCCAGAAATGATGACATTATCCCAGAAATACATAAATTATTACCTAAATCTGCTTTAAATATTCTGCATAAAGTACTTAATATTTCCCAAAGCAACACCTTCACACCCCCTTCTTGGAAATATACCTTTATCTCACCAATAATCAAATCAAACAGAGATCCTACTAAATGTTCTTCATACAGACCAATCTCTTTATTAAATACAGATTACAAAATGTTTATGTCCATATATGCTGAGAGATTAAATTTTTTTTGATATCATTAGTAAATGATGATCAAACAGGTTTTATTGTAAATAGAACTACTTATGACAATATAAGAACAATTACTTTGATAGATTCAGCAAAAACCTCTAATAAAACTTTAACTTTAATAGGTTTAGAAATAAATTGTGCCTTTGATTCAGTTAATTGGGACTATTTATTTATTTTGCTAGACGAATTGAATTTCTCGGATAAGTTTATAAATCTTATAACAAACTTATATAAAATGAGTCAGGCATATATCAAAATTGGCACTGTCATATCAGAAAACATTCCTATTACAAGAGGGACTAAACAGGGATGTCCTTTATCCCCCCTTTTATTTACATTGATTATGGAACCATGGGCCAATTTAGTAAGAGATGATGAAAACATTGAAGGTTATAAGTTAAACTCAGATACTTCATCTAAAATTCAATTATTTGCTGATGATATTCTGGTAACAGTAGGAGAAAACTACAGATCTATTCCTGCCATATTTAAAAATATTAATAAATTTCAAAAAAATATCAGGTTTAAGTTTTAATAACAATAAAACTCAGATCATCCCAATTAATCTAAAACAAAACACAATTCAACAAAAGTATAAAAAACTTATACCTCAAAATAATCAGATAATATATTTAGGAATAGTGATTACCAATAACATAAAATATATCATTCAATTAAACTTTAATAATTGCTTAAGCAAAATTGAAGATTCTATAAAAAAATGAATAATTTACTCTTTTCCATGGATGAAAGGCTTTCTATTATAAAAATGACTATTCTTCATAAATGCTTTATATTATTCAATCACTTTCATTAATTCCCCCTAAAATGATAATTAAAAAACTTAATTCTTTGTTATTGAAATTTCTATGGTATCCTAATAAATCCAGAATAGCTTTGCAACATCATATAAATGACTGGAAAAATGATGGTATAAGATTTCCTAACTTGGAATTATATACATTATCCTCAATTATTAACATAGTCTCCTTTCTAATCAATAATACATATTCTTCTAAATGGAAACAATATTTAATCTTGTTAGCATGGGACTCTTCTAATAAACTAAACATTCAAAAAACACTAATGTTAAATAATCCTATTTTGTGGATATTAAAAGATATCTTTACAGTACAATCATATAAGTTAAATAAATCAAATTATTTGCTACTCATCCTAAAAACATTTAGGAACTTTATTTTCAAATCCACTAATTATAAAACATGGATTTTCCTTCTTTTCCCAATTGCTTTTACTCAAGGTATATTAACCACGATAGATAATACAAAAATGCCATTATTCAAAGAGAAACATCTTATTTATTGGTCTCAATTAATAGACAAAGATAGGATAAAGTCTCTTGAGGAACTAAAATTTGAATATGACATAGACTCTAACTCATGGCTATGCATACAGGAATGTACACAATATATTATAAATAATTTGGAATCAATTCCCTTACATTTAGCATATCCATTACCTAAAATAATTTTATTTTTGACTACACTTATTCAAAATATAAACACTGACAAAAACAAATTAGCACACATAAACAAAATACTTAGAAATTATACAAATTTTCACACTGATAAATATTGGGAATATTTCAATATAATTAATAACTATGCTCCTAAAGATCAAGACAAACAAAATATATTAGAATCAGCCTACTACACTACATCTTCCCTAAAGTGGAAGTTATACACCTGGAAATATATGCATAGATCCTTTATAACACTACACATTCTAAATAAATTCAATAAGAACATCAATGATTGTTGGAGATGCAAAGAAGTATTAAAAGCTGACTGGTCTCATATGTTCTATGACTGCATACTTCTAAAAAAATACTGGAAAGATATAAATAGTTTTCTTCAAGGTTTATTTACAGATAATTTCTTGATTTCTAAATCTTTAATTATATTTAACACTCCAATACATCAAAGTGTTAAAAGACCTAAATATACATTAATATGGACTATTTTAGCAGTAGCAAGAAAAATAATAATTAACTAGAAATCAGAAACTTTCACTACGTTTCAAGAATTCAAAAACCTTCTTACTGAAGTTTGCAGTCTGGAACTTTTGACCATTAAGTCAAGAACTAATAGAAACATGTCTAGAATTAATATGTGGAAAAATTTATTAGACTTGCTAGAAAATTATTGATTGTATATGAACTAACCAATAATTTAGTTTGATATTTATGTGAACGTAATTTGTAAATAGTTATGTTGTTTGTTAGATATAGAATGTTTGTGTTTTTTTTCTTTTTTGAATATTGTTAAAAAAATGGAACACTTTATGTAATTTATTTCTTTATTCAAATTTTAATAAAAATCTTTTTTGAAAAAAAAAAAAAGAATCTCAATGGCAACACTCAGATCTGCTCTGAGTTACAGCACAATGGCACTAAATATACAGACCCAACTGATATTGCCAACATCCTGGAAGATAGGTTCAGTGCTAACTTTATCCCCCTCTCACCCCTGAAAGAGCCCATCTCTATACCGGAAGAATGCAAAGTTCCTGTCATCACGGCTGCACAGGTAAAAACCACAGTCTCCAAAGCCAGGAACACAGCATCCATGGGATCAGACAACATCCCAGGCTGCGTTCTACATGAACTACAGAACAAACTGGCACCACTCGTAAGTACCATGTTCAATCATAGCCTCACCTCAGGCTTTGTGCCTGCTGAATGGTGCACAGCGACGGTTATCCCACTACACAAGGGGGGAGCCACCACGGACCCCGGGAACTAGCTCCCCATTAGCCTGATGAGCGTGATCTGCAAGACCATGGAACGTATCATCATGGAACTTATAAACAAAGGCACTGATAATCTCCAAACTCTGGACCCCAACCAGTTTGGGTTTGTAAAAGGCAGATCATGTCTCCTAAACCTGACAGACTTCTTTGAAGCAGTCACCAAAGCCGTAGACAAGGGTAAGGTGGTTCACACAGCCTATCTAGATCTTGTCAAGGATTTTGACACCATCCCCCACTCTGGAGTTATGGATAAACTCACTAAACTAGGTATAAATCCCAATGTCACAAGATGGGTTGCCAACTGGCTCACTGACAGAACCCACACTGTGAAAGTAGCAGACTCCAAATCCGACTTCAGACCAGTGACAAGTGGAGTACCACAGGATTCAGTCCTGTGTCCTGTCCTGTTTGGTATCTACTTCCCTGAAGTACAGGCTAACACAGAAGGTCTTTGGCTAATGAAGTTCACAGATGATTGCAAACTAGGAGCCATAATCAAAACTACTAACGATGTGGACATCCTACAAAAGGTTCTCACCAAGACAGATGCCTGGTGTCAAAGCCATGACCTCAAGCTCAATGCCAAAATGTGCATTGTCATCCACTTTGGTAAAAACTCTGTACCCATGAACTACAACATAGGCGGTAGTATACTTAACACCAAAAGTGTGATAAGAGACCTTGGGACACAAGTGGACAGTAGTCTCTCCTTTGATAATCACATTGCCACAGTAATCAGGAAATCCTTCTACGTGGCACACCTCATTACAAAAGGTTTCTCATGCAGAAAAAAAGAGGTCATTGTTCCCCTCTACTCATCACTCATTAGCTCCATTATAGAGTACAACCCCCCTTTTGGTATGTACCTCACAAGACATCTACAACAACTGGAAAGGCCACAGAAATACCTCACAAAGAGGATTACCAGCCTCAAACACATGCCCTACACATACCGTCTCAAAAAACTCCAGATTTACTCTGTCACATATCGCCTACTCAGAGGTGATCTCTGCCTAACATACAAAGCTATGTCAAACCCTGATCTGTTGGACATGCTCCACTTAAAGAAATCCCAATCCCTCCAAGCTACACACTCTAGGGACCTAAAACTTGTCACCACAATAAACAGAACATGCCGGAGGGATAGATTCCTGTCCCAGAGACTTCCCATACTCTGGAATAAACTACCTATCTATATCAAACAAAGCTCCTCATTAGCACTCTTCAAGAAAAATCTTGATGATTGGATGGGAAATAGGAAATTCACCCTAGGGATCACTTCTGTGTCTCTGCTCGACAGTGGCACAGGAAAATAAATTTCTTGGGTGGCAAAAGCCAGGGTAACTTTTTGGCTGGGCTTGTATAGGCCCCAGGGTTGATAGCCTAGTACCTACCTATGAACCTTTGAGCCTTGCCTACAAAAGGTAATATGGGGACAGCAAGAGCCTTGGCCAATATTCAGAAGCATAGGGGTGACAGGTGCAAACCATCTGTAGCGAAGCAATGAGGCTTGTCTTTCATGTCATCACATGCAGACAGAGACTGGATCCCCTTTGAATGACACCAGAAGGTCAGCCAGTTGTTGAAGTTTATCGTCTTTCTGTTATATTGCAGTATCATGTAGGTGAAGGTAAGTTGCTACTCAAGGTCAGGATCATACCAGCATGGGCTACATGATCATAGAGTTACTATATATCTCTTGTCATGTTGCCCTGGGAGGTATGTCTCAGATCATTCACACTGACATGTACAAATAACACGTCATATATGTACCTGTTCTGGAGTGATGTAAGTGCTTGTGTTATGTGGCGGATCATAGCACCTGACAGGCAACTGACAGTAACCTTCCCCTTGTCCAGCTTAGTGAGTGGAACATCTGTGTGCCTGACTATAAAGTCACCTATTACTAGTGTGTTGGGTATGTTGTTTTGCCTTAGGACCTGTTGTGAGGCACACTGCTTTGGTGTATTATGTGTTTTCTGGCGTGTGCTTGGAGGTGCATGTTGCTTGCTTGTCTGCTTAGGAGGACACACTCTCTTTTTCAGATTAATATTTGTATTCTCCGAGTATGGTAATGTGTATTTATGTGTGTGTTTTGCTGGTGCTTATATTGTAGGTCTTTGTGAAACTGATGGTGTTGTGGTTGTATGACCCTACTCCACTTGACTGTATTGTCCAGTTTTGGGTTGACAGAGCTTAGCCACTGGTTTTACCATATGTGTGCCAGCATGTGGTGCATCAACCCTTACTTGATATGGTCATGGCCTATGCATACAATACACTCACAATACACCTAGTATGATAAGCCTGCTGAGGTTAGCAAATGTGAAAAAACCTTTGGGCAAACTGTCAGCAAGTAATGTCTGAATTGCACCCTGTAACTCCATATTGCTTGCTGAAGTGTAAAGACATACTTAGTTTGGATTAAGAACCCCACACTTGCCAACTGTGTGTGTGTGTGTGTGTCTGTCTCTCCCTGGGGAGAGAGCAACCTTTTTGGTGACTACACACGCCCCTTAAAAGTGGTATACTCATCTTTGTCAAGTCTGATGATGTCACCATCCTACAAATATATCTGTGGAAAGGAGAAATCCCAGTAATGTGTATAGTGCGTTATGTAAATGTGTACTGCTGTAGTATCCTAATGTAATTCGGTAGGGGTTTGAATCCTGCACTTGCCAGCTGTGTGTGTCTGTCTCCCTGGGGAGGAGCAACCTTTTTGGAGAATACTTACAGGTATACTCATCTTTGTCAAGTCTGATGATGTCACCATCCTACAAATATACCTGTGGAAAAGAAAAATCCCAGTAATGTGTATAGCGTGTCGTGCAAATGTGTACTGCTGTAATATCATAATGTAGTTAGGTAGGGGTTTGAATTCTGCACTTGCCAACTGTGTGCGTCTCCCTGGGGAGGAGCAGCCTTTTTGGAGAATACTCACACCCCTTAAAAGTGGTATACTTATCTTTGCCAATTCTGATGATGTCACCATCCTACAACTATACCTGTGGAAAAGAGAAATCCCAGTAATGTGGATAGCGCATCATGTAAATGCATACTGCTGTAGTATAGGTAGGGGTTTGATTCCTGCACTTGCCAACTGTGTGTGTGTCTCACTGGGGAGGAGCAACCTTTCTGGAGAATACTCACACCCCTTAAAAGTGGTATACTCATCTTTGTCAAGTCTGATGATGTCACCATACTACAAATATACCTGTGGAAAGGTAAATCCCAGTAATGTGTATAGCGCGTCGTGTAAATGCATACTACTGTAGTATCATAATGTACTTAGGAAGGAGTTTGAATCTCGCACTTGTTGACTCTGTGTGTGTGTGTGTGTGTGTGTGTGTGTGTGTGTGTGTGTGTGTGTGTGTGTGTGTGTGTATCAGGTGTGTGACACCGTTGGTCAATGTAGAGTGGGTTTTGATTTTTCTAGTGTATGACATATCACAATGACAACTGTATGTGCATTACACATGTAAGGTAGCTGTGGGGCAAAGCCATATATATACATGTGACCTCAATTATTTCATAGGTGGGTACTCTGTTTTCTCCATGAACGTATCTGTTATCTTTGCCAGAACGTGCTGGCACTTTCCAGACCTTAAGTCACTTCTGTATGCTAGTGACAACCTTAGCCACTGCAGTGATCCCTGGGCTATGTCTTCTGTTTCACATCCACTCTTCACAGTCTCTACTGAAGAGTGTGAGTGAGGGTTTATGCTTGAGGTATATTTGAATCCTGTTCCAAAGCAAGCAAAGTCTGGCAAAGATGACTACTCATTATAGGTGTGCAACAACCTCTGTGGATCTGCATGCAAACCCTTTATTGCTTATGTGCTCCACAAAGGGATTTCCAAAACCCTTTGGTAATGTGATTATCAAAGGAGAGATGACTAAACACATGGCTCTATGTATAAATTAGTACCTGTTCCACATTTTGGGGGCTACTACCTATGTGGTACTCTGGGGATACTTTGTTTTCTAAAGGTGGATAACTATGCTTTCTTTGGCTTATAGCTTTACAGCATGAGTTTGACACCAGGTATCTGTCTCTATGATACCCTTTTGGAGGATGTGTGTGTCATCTGGAGAATAAAGTATAGCCCACAGTATGCATTTTCAACAAACATGGGCAGACATATCCCTACTGTGTTTGCGTGTACCTAACAAAGCTATATACCAAACAGGAGTGGTCCCAGGACTGAGTGCAGGTGAATACCACTTGTTACTGGCATAGAATTGTACATGGAGGCGGCAAATGTTACTGTGTGCCCTACATCTGTGCGTCAGTTGTCAATCCATCATCTAACAATCATTTATGGCCAGTCTGCTGAGGTTATGTATAATACCAGAATGTGGGATGGGTAAGAATTGCTGGTGAGCTATAGCTTGGCTGTGTGGACCTCCCCTCCCTCGCCTATAGCCTTGTTAACTGGCTTGAAGTCTACTAGGTGTAGGAGCCATGATCTGGCCTTTAGAGAACCTAAGTAGGTATGGTGCAGTGTTTGCAGGTTCATAATGTCTCTGTTAATGAGTTCCATAATGCTGTGCTCCATTGCCTTCCCAATAACATTTGTCTGGCTTATAGGGTGAGAGTTTCCAGGATCTGTTGTAGTTCTACCCTTAATCAATTTTTGTTAACATTTGCATTGGGTGTGACGAGGGTGGACAGGTTTAGGAATAAGTATATTAGAGGGTCAGTCCAGGTTTGAAGGTTAGTAGACCAAGCCAGATAGGCATGACTAAGTTGGTTTGTACATGTGCTGAGGAGGGATGCAGAGTATATTGTGAAATAGATGCTAAGGATGAAACCACCAGGTAACAGGAAAAGAGGAATGCCTAAGATGTGGTTTATGGCTGTGGTGAGAAAGGACATGCAGGTGGATGGTGTGACACTGCAAGATGCAGAGGGCAGGAAGAAATGGAAACAGGTGATCCACTGTGGTGACCCCTAATAGGAGCATCCAAAAGGAGAAGATGACGATGTTGTAGCTCAACCCTTGTGGACTGTGAACACCATTACAGTGCGTCATTCCACAAGTATGTAACCTGTATAGAGGCTGTATCTGGACAGAGTGTTTAGGTGAGTGGTGACTTCATATGTCAGCTTGTGTATGACACAGCCAGGGACACTGTCCAGTACCATTGCCACTGTGGTTTGGACTTTGGTAAAGAGATGTTTTAACTAGAGTGTCTGTGGTTCATCAGGTTTTACATTCTTCAGGTCTGGAAATGTGGCCCTTGTGTAATGACAGGGTGGTGAAATCCACATTCATACTGTCTGACAAGAAATTGGCAATCTCAGTCAGATAAGTGTACTTTGTGACCATTTACATTAACTGTTACCCGATCTGAGATTTCCCATGTAGATTATACACAACACTAAAGAAAGGTTTAGTGTTGTCGGGGAATCCTTGCCATTTTGTATTTTGAAGCTTGCCTTGTATGTTTATTGAGGGATTGTATTTTCCCAATGACACTGACCAGAGAGGTTATCCCTTCTTCTTAAGTAACTCTTTTTTTGTACAACTTCACACCTTCTATTATATATTTAGTTTATGGCAGGGGTCCATGAGACTGATGCACTTTTACTGTATAAGTAAGAATTTCTTGTGTTTGTGATAGCACGGTCCATGCAACCCTGTAGGTGAACAGTGTGCATTACTAAAGGATTAGGCAGTGTTAACCTTAGTAATGCAAACCAATGACAGATAGCAACAACAGCATCACCCACAGCACAGTGTCAACCTGTGTCATACACACACATGCCTACTCAAGTTCCAAAATGTGTGTAGTATAATGCATACTGGCCACCAATAGAAACTATGGATTGTTAACACTGGCCAATACAGGGCATGTCACCCTGCCCATGTGTCCAATATGCATGTACATGCAGACAGTGCACCTCCACCATGTTCACAAATGGACACCTGCAAACCTGTGTTGCAAACACCCCACATTTACTGTCCACTGTATAACGCATGCTGACACAAATACACACATCAGCCAAGTGGCACATGGGCAAACAAAACACAATTGGAATAAACACTGGTAAAAACAATACAACATTGCTAATTACAGCTTTAATGCATCATACCTACTCAGCTACACCTTCAAGGATATCATTACACTTTACTGCTGACAATATGCTACACATCCAACCATTGCTATACGTTATTAAAGTCACCCTGTGCATCAGCACCATGTTAGCCTGTTCCTGCATCAATGTTACAGATGACAGGAGGTATCACAGGTTTCATCATATGCACAGGGTGTGTTGTTGGTTTTCCAGAGGCCTACACTGAGCCATACAATCGACATGCGTGTGTGAGTGTTTGTGTGAGGGCCATGAGTACTGTTATGGGCCAATGTTGATGTAATGTGTGTGGGTATGTGTTTGCCCTAGGTTTCTGGTTTATGTGTGTGGGTATGTGTTTGCCCTAGGTTTCTGGTTTATGTGTGTGTGTCTGCATGCACACAGTTCCACCATGTGCCTGCCATATACGGGGATTTGTGAGACAGCTGCAGACTGTACCTGGCAGGCTTTACAGATTACTGTCTCTGGCCATGGATACAGAACCTGTGCCTGGCAGGGGTGCTACAGACAGTATCAGCTACTAATCAAGATTGGGTACTATCCAAAGAGGTTGACATATGTTCACTGGATCCAGGTCCATACTGGGACTGGCCAGAGCCACGTGCATGTGGTCTGCTAGGACAGTCTATAGACATCCCCCCAACATTGCTAGGGCTGGTAGTGGCACTACGGGAGTGGCTGTGACTTGTTAGACATCCACGGTGACCTCCAGCTGCTGATGTTGCTGGCATACGTCCACGTCTCAACCATCCCACACTGTTCTGACACATGGACATGACATTGTGGAGGACATCCAATGTCTCACCCCAACGACTATCAATGACCTCAGTGTAGTTACGTATGGCACCTGCTAGGTCACGGATACTGTCATTTACAGAGGTGTAATGAGCCCTCTGTGCCCTTAGCCCCTGTCTGGTGTACCGCTCCATTCATGTCTGTGCCTCCATGACAGCCTGGAACATGCGTGTGGTAGAAAGAGGTGTGGCACGTCTGCCAGGGGCATGATGACCAGCAGTGCTCTGATGAGAACCCCTGGGCATCTGCCTATGTGTCACCATTCCAGACATCTGGCTATGGCTGCTGTGTCCTGATACACGTGCCATAGATTTGACACTGTCCTGGCCAGTGCCAGACGTACACTATCCCTCAGCTAAGGGCAATGGTGATGATGGATGTACAGGCAGTACGACTGTGTGCATGGATGGGGTGGAGACTTGTGTACTGTCAGTTGGTGGCCCAACAACAGACCCTGACAGACCTGCCTGTGCCTCAACACACCTAGCCTCATCATCACTGTCTGTCGCAGTGACATCAGGTTCCCTGCTGTACTGAACCAGCCCCACCACGGCACCTGTGAGAGGAAAACAGGAAACACACTTTAAGACCTGAACATGATTTCAAACCACATGCACACACACAGAACTACACTCTTCCCTAAAGCAGACACACACAACACCAGCAATCACAGAACATACAAAATAGCAGGTGATGGTGAGATACAGTATCACAAGCAAAACAGTCATATCACACGTCAGCATGCAGGACATGTGTTGCTCAACAGCATGCAGTGCAAGTGTAGTCAGAACTTGTTACTAACAGTATACATGGCTTTGATGCATGTGTTTTGTTATTAGGTGATGGTTCTCCCCCTGGAACACAATGCATACATGGACACAACATTGCTGTGTAGGTATTCATAACCCTGTAATGTACTGTGCACCATAACTCACAGGTGTACATACCATTGCTGGATGTGTATCTGTGTGTCAGATAGGTATCCAATGCTGATTACAGCCTCTGTGTCTTTAGCAAATAACTGTGCACACATTTTTAGCACATGTATGATGAGTATTCACACAACATCATCAGTGGTGCATGGATAATTGATGGAATACCATTCGGCCACATACCCAATGTACGGTACTTATGGTGAGTGTAGATCATATTGTGAATATGCCAGTCTCATCCATGACATGACATGCTAAAACACAACTGCATATTTAAACACTACACATACCCAATATGTGTCATATGACCTAGCCACTCAATAGCATCACAAGACATATATGTGTCAGTTGTACAAATGGTGATTGGTATGCATACTGTTTAGAGGTGCATATGTGTGCACACACACAACATTAAGGTGTATGGCAATGAAAGCTATGTGTAATACTGTGGTTACAATAACTGGATGGGGTATAGTACCATAGGCCATCATCATGAAGCATCAGGTGGTCACTCAAGGCCACAAATGTTTCACAAACCAGCAGTAATCATGCTGTGCTGGAACTGTACTACCTTAGCTAAATTCACCATTTCACAATGAGTTGTTAGTTTGCAAGGAGGCCACTAAGAAGCATTCCCTGACATGAATGTGTAGTGTGTTGCAGAGTGTTTAAGTGCCCCATGATAGGCCTCTACCCCTCAGGTACATTATGTGTAATGTGTGGATGAGATTTTGGATACAGGAGTGTTTCTTTACAGAGGGTTTGGGAATCCTTTATGTTTAGCATGTTAAAATGCTCTGTGTATGACATAGATGTGTATGTTATGTGCATGTTGAATATCAACTGTGCCGATCCAATGGTCATTACAGTCTAGCCACATTTGTTTGAGATATTCTGGGTATTGCATGTGTTTGAGGCAGCTAATCACATTAGTGAGATGTGCATGCTCTTACACCAAACATGCACAGCATGCATTATGGGTAGGTGTGTTACATGTGTACATGGCCTACACCTTAACTATGACATGCACTTTTTATTTACAATAATAAATGTAGAACACACTCACCAGCATCTGTCCGCTTACTTGATGTCACACCAGAGGGACCTACATAGAGATGAGTTTGTCAGTGGCCACAACTGTGGCATTGCTACTGTGTGTTTGCAATCTTACAGTACAACAGTTTACATTCACAGGGCTACAGATTGTGTTCCAAATGATCAGTATTGCACAACAACAGGCTCCACATCTTTGAACGACACACTCCACATATCACATATGCATGATCTACCAATACAGATAACAGTAGTCTACAGATATGCCATGTTACCTGCATGTTCCATGTGTGCTTGCTGGGTGGCTCCAACCTCCATCATGGTGTATGTCTGCTGCTGTTGTTGTTGTTGGGCAGGTGCCACCAGGCTCAGGAGCAGCTCCTCCACTCTGGTGAGGGGGGATGGATATTAACACCACCTCCTGTTGCTGCTGACTGACATGTCTGAGAAGATCACTGCAGGAGTGGCGTACCTGCTCATAGGTCCAGTTATGCAGGCCTACCTCATTGACCCTGCAGACATCTTGCCACATTGCAGTATGCTCCTGCTGGTCCTGGCTGGTTCGTGAGAACATGAGACGGTAGTGCTGAATCATGCTGCTAGTAATTATATCATCTTCAGCACTACTGTAACTGGGGTTCCTGTGATGGGCCATGATCCCTGGAAGACATAAATACAAAAATATGTCTGAGCAAGTCATATGGCACATTTAACATTATACAGTACAGATATCACTGAACTGCCATATATATAGCAACCTATAAGTTAACAGAGACTGAAAAACTGTAACTGCCACTTATCAATGCTCACCCCACAACTGCTTGAAAGTGCCTTGCTCACTCTCTATTTAATGAACAATGTTCTGCACAGCAACAAAATAAAATTACTATATAAGACTATACAAGAGTACCTGGCACACTGTATGCAACACAATGCACCACCTAGCCACAGCAGCTATACATCAAGCTGATGTGTAAAGAAATATATCATCCATCACAATCAGTGTAAGGTCCAGTAAATGTATTACTATTATACCACACAACTTATTAATGCCAAACCCATGGCTGAAATATGTGCACAGTTGGGAATATAGGTTGCATACTGCTGTAGTACACTATGAATGTTTCTAGATACGCAGTTATATGTTTTACCACACATATGTCAAAGGACATGTTACAGACATACCCACACACACATCAGACATAATTACAGGACACAAAGGTATGACAACCCAGATAAGCTTTCAGTGTGTATTATACAGTACTGTGTATCAGTACTTACACAACCTTTATCTTGAGAAATGTAATCTGTGATGAATACAGGGACCACATAAAACAGTGGATGCAAGCAATGTGGACATACACCATACTTTGCTGTACAGGCCCAGAGTTTCAAGTAGTACTACAGAACACACAGAATTTGCATTCAACATTGGTACCGATCAATAATCGTAGATTTAGTGCTTTAGCCTCCAATGACACACCCTAGTTAAAACCAAGGGACTTAATCACACTGTATGCAATAGAACTTGTTCTGCCTAGCAACAGAATACAAAGCTTTTGCTAGGATGAAAGCAAGGACCCATAATACCATGACATAATACCTCACCAAGAATGATGCCACAATATGAAGACAAGATGATCAATTTCAACAATTGGCTTAAGTACTGGTGTCATTCAAAGGGGATCCAATGCCTGTCAGCTTGGGATGATATGCTCGACAAGCCACGATGCTTCACTAGGGATGGCTTGCACCTGTCACCCCTGGGCTTTTGGATATTGGCAAAGGCTCTTGCTACCCCCATGGTGCCTTTTTAGGCAAGGCTCAAAAGACAAACCCAACTCCATAGGTATCACAAGGGATAAGAAACTAAGAGTAATGCTACTCAATGCCAGAAGTCTAAACCTCAAGATGCACACACTCGAAACTCTCCTTAGCATGGAGAACATCGATATCTGTGCAGTAACAGAAACCTGGTTCAGGGCTCCCGAGAGCACCCCAGAACTACCAGGTTATACCTCATACCATGCTTTTGGCCCCAAAACTTGGACCGAACCACAAAGGAGGGGAGTATCGATATTCATCAAAGATACCCACACCTCCAGGTTGGTGGCAAAGCACGAAGCATCAGAGACTATCCATGTGCAACTAACAGTGGGTAAAACTGCCTTCCAGTTTATAGCCTGCTACAGACCACCCTCCCAAACCCAGGAACCCTACCGGCCTTCCTGAGAACACTGGAAAATATGAAGGTCTCTCCAAACACCATTATATTGGGTGACTTCAACTACCCAAACATAGACTGGGAGCATTACTCTAGCTCCAACACCCTAGTCCAAAGGTTCCTAGAATTTATAAACTCAAATGCTATGGAACAACTTGTTACCACTCCCACAAGAGGAAAACATACTGGACCTGATCATCACCAACATGGGGACTCTATGCTACAGACCAGAAGTGTATCACTCACTGGTAAGATCAGACCATAAACTAATCTCACTGGATATTCACATCCGACCCCACCGCTGCCCAGAAAACCACAGTGAAAAACTTCTCTAAAGCAAATTTCACACTCCTCAAAACCGAGGTGGAATCCTTCAAAGCCCGGGCCTGTGGAAAATATGCCAGACCACAGAATCCTTTATAAATGCATTCTATGAACACCTTCAGGAATGCATGGATCATCTAATCCCAAATAAAACCAAGACCCAATCCTCCAAAGGCAGACATCCTGTCTGGTGGACCCCAGCCATAAACAAACTATTCAATAGAAGGAGGAAGCTACTAAATGATAGAGCAAAATCCCAAAAAGGGAAGGCATCACTGATCAGTATTAGCAAAAAACTATGGGCACTCATAAAATTGTCTAAGGCCAGCTTCGAGAGAAAAATTGCACAGGACACTAAGGATAATCACAAGGCTTTCTTTAGTTATGTTAGGAACCTGGGTGGTAATTCCCAGATATGCTCAGAATTAGTCCAAAATGACAAAAAATACACTGAACCCACAGACATTGCCAACATCCTAGCTGACAGGTTCAGCACAAACTTCTCCCCCTCCTCCCCACCAAAAGGGCAAATATCTATCCCAGCAGAGTGCTGCCCCCTGACATCTCAGATGCTCAGGTAAGAGCCACCCTCTCCAAAGCAAAAAACACAGCATCAATGGGACCAGACGGTGTCGGCTGCATCCTACATGAACTCCAAGAAGAGCTAAACCCAAACATAAAACTACCGCTCAATCTCAGCCTTACTACAGGATACGTGCCCAAAGAGTGGCATACAGCAACAGTGGTCCCTCTCTCCATAAAGGTGGTGCCTCAACGGATCCTGGAAACTATCGCCCCATAAGCCTGACTAGCTTGGTCTGCAAAGCTATGGAAAGGATCATCATGGACCTCATAAATAAAGATATTGGGGACCTACAGACAATGGATCCTACCCAGTTCGGCTTTGTTAAGGGCAGATCCTGCCTCTTAAACCTGGTTGATTTCTTTGAAACTGTCACCAAGGCCATTGACGAGGGGAAGGTGGTCCACACAGCCTACCTGGACCTCGCAAAAGCCTTCGATACAATACCCCACTCGGGCATTATAGATAAGCTCACCAGCTTAAATATAAACCCCTATGTCACTAGATGGATTGCAAACTGACTCCAAACCAGTTACAAGTGGTGTCCCACAAGGCTCAGTCCTGGGAACTTTCTTGTTCGGTATATATTTCTCGGAGGTACAGGCCAACACGGAAGGACTGTGGCTGACCAAGTTCACAGATGACTGCAAACTGGGTGCCATAATCGACTCTCCAGCTGACACAAGCATCCTCCAAAAGGGCCTCATAGAAACAGACAACTGGTGCCAGAGCCATGGCCTCAAACTAAATGCCAAAAAGTGTATAGTCATCCCCTTTGGCAAAAACAAAGTGCCCACAAATTACCACATAGGTGGTAATCCATTAAGTACAGAAGAAGTAATTAGGGACCTGGGGACCCAAGTTGATAGCAATCTCTCATTTGACAACCACGCGGCCAAAGTGGTTTAAAAACATTTTATATAGCCCACCTAATCATGAAGGGATTCACATCTAGATCAGGGGAGGTCATCGTGCCTCTTTACTCATCCCTCATCAGGCCCATAATTGAGTATAATGCCCCTTTTGGGATGTACCTTACCAGACACCTGCAGCAACTGGAAGACTCCAAAGTACCTCACCAAGAGGATCAAAGGGCTCAAACAGATGCCATATGCTGCCCGGTTAAAGAAACTCTAGCTCTACTCAGTGGCATACCGCCTGTTCAGAGGCGATCTTTGCCTGATAAAAAGCCATGTCCAACCCGAATTAATGGACATGCTGCACCTCAGAAAATCCAAATCCCATCAAGCTCTGGCGCTCGAGAGACTTGAACCTCAGCACTGAAATAAATAGGACATGCTGGAGGGACAGATTCATAACCAGGGGCCCTTCACTCTGGAATAAAATCCCAGTCCAGGTTAGGCAGAGTCCCTCATTGACTCTCTTCAAGAGGAATCTTGATGAGTGCATGGGAGATCATAGGTTTACCCTGGGTATCACTTCTGTGTCACTGTTAGACAGAGGCACAGTATACTAACCTCGAAAAAGGGCATAGCAAAATAAATTTAAAATGGGTGGTGAAAGCCAAACACATTCTGGCTAAGCCTATAAATGCCCTAGGGCAGATAGCCTAGTATGAACCTATGAACCTATGAACCTATAAACAGTTTCCCACTAAGCTATCCCACAGATACATATCTTTGACGTATTCACAAACATATTGACCATCACAGTCACTCAACAGTACAGAGAATCTATTGCAACAAGTAGATGTAGGTGTGTATGAGTATATATGACTATATATATATATATATATATATATATATATATATATATATATATATACACACACACACACACACACACATGTACACATCCATTGGTCTACATATACATATATATGTAGGCACATATACATTTCATCTTTCATAGTGAGAATATCAATTATACAAAGGATGTAAGGTGTACAGTAATGTAATAAAATTGCACAGTCTTGGGATAAATGCATTGAAGGTGTTCACAGCCCAGGTAGCTTTAGCAGGCCTTACTGGCTTCAACATTGCAAACTGAACAAACCACCCACAGTGTTTAACCACCACATGTCATATACCAGCACTGTATGTTGTCTTGTTTGTCACACACTAAAACCTACATACAAATATGCACATACTAACCTTCACCAACATATATATCTCCCCCCTTCACAAACAGTTGCAATATGTTCCCTGCTCTATGCACATATACAGATGTGAATATATATGACACATACAATAGTGTGGATTTTGTGTGTGTATGCCACACACATACGGAGAAATATATAAGTCCCTGGACATCACAGCTGAACTGTTGGGCCTTGCTGTAGCACAAACGGGTGTCACATATGAACACAGACTAACATTGGGGGGGTATATATGGCAACAGATGCTAGATAAGCATACTAGACTGCTACAGCAGTTGCCAATGCTAAGCTACACTTTAATATGATTATCATGCATGTGTTGTTCTGTCACACCCATGTTTATATAATGTTAGCGCTAATCCCCCCAACAGCATCTGGCCACACTACTGTACAGAGCACAGATAACATGTATCAGATCTTTGACATTTAATGCTGAGCTACACATTTCACAGGTATGTCCCACTGCCCACAGGTACACACAGTATTGTCCATAGCAGTAGTTAAGCAGAACATCTGTGCATAAAGAAGTACTGCTGCCACATATGAATGGTTCACATTATGTAGACTATTCTTCAATAACATCTACTACATGCCAGTAAATACATATGTGTCACATACCTTTCCTTTGTGTGATATGGTAATATTTATTTTTCCTTTTCTCTGTATCTCTCTCTCTCTATCTCTCTCAGTCACTGCAATAGAGTGATTGAGTTTGTTGGCAGAGATTGCAGCCTGCTTTTCTAGGAATTTGCACATGAGCATGTGATGGCCTCTGCACCAATTAGTGGCCACCATTTGCTAATTGCATGCAGCCTGCTGTGTAGTAATTGCAGTAATCACTGTCATAGCAACCCAGTACTATAAATTGCTGATTCATGTAGGCGTGGCCCTTTCAGTTTTCCAAGATGGAGATCATCCTTGTTTGCTGTGGACATCATTGTTTAAGACAGAAGGTTGGTATAGTTCTTATATCAGAAGCCAGGGGTGTAGCCAGAGATTTACATTTTGTACTCAGACCTGATGTTGCTGCTTCCAGTACCTACTTGTCAGTGTAGAAATGTACTCACCCCTCAAAATGCTACCCCAAGATACATGGAAAGATGTACTTTCTTTTCAACTGTTACAATTAACTGCCATACAAAGCTAGTTATTGAGATGTATTCCTTTGGCACAAGAATTGTTTGTGAACTGCTATACTGTGAATATTCATTTACTCAGTTCTAAACATTTTGTGCTTTTTTAGTGTTGACATTAGCACAAGCTGCTCAGAAAAACTGGACACATTTCAGTGCAGTGAGTATGCTTACAAAGGGCAAATATCTATCCCAGCAGAGTGCTGCCCCTGACATCTCAGATGCTCAGGTAAGAGCCACTCTCTCCAAAGCAAAAACACAGCATCAATGGGACCAGGCGGTGTCCCGGCTGCATCCTACATGAACTCCAAGAAGAGCTAAACCCAAACATAAAACTACTGTTCAATCTCAGCCTTACTACAGGATATGTGCCCAAAGAGTGGCATACAGCAACAGTGGTCCCTCTCCATAAAGGTGGTGCCTCAATGGATCCTGGAAACTATCGCCCCATAAGCCTGACTAGCTTGGTCTGCAAAGCTATGGAAAGGATCATCATGGACCTCATAAATAAAGATATTGGGGACCTACAGACAATGGATCCTACCCAGTTCGGCTTTGTTAAGGGCAGATCCTGCCTCTTAAACCTGGATGATTTCTTTGAAACTGTCACCAAGGCCATTGACGAGGGAAGGTGGTCCACACAGCCTACCTGGACCTCGAAAAGCCTTGATACAGTACCCCACTCGGGCATTATAGATAAGCTCACCAGCTTAAATATAAACCCCTATGTCACTAGATGGATTGCAAACTGACTCAAGGACAGAACCCACATGGTTAGAATTGCTGGCCATGTCAGACTCCAAACCAGTTACAAGTGGTGTCCCACAAGGCTCAGTCCTGGGACCTTTCTTGTTCAGTATATATTTCGGAGGTACAGGCCAACACGGAAGGACTGTGGCTGACCAAGTTCAGATGACTGCAAACTGGGTGCCATAATCGACTCTCCAGCCGACACAAGCATCCTCCAAAAGGGCCTCATAGAAACAGACAACTGGTGCCAGAGCCATGGCCTCAAACTAAATGCCAAAAGTGTATAGTCATCCTTTGGCAAAAACAAAGTGCCCACAAATTACCACATAGGTGGTAATCCATTAAGTACAGAAGAAGTAATTAGGGACCTGGGGACCCAAGTTGATAACAGTCTCTCATTTGACAACCACGTGGCCAAAGTGGTTAGAAAAACATTTTGTATAGCCCACCTAATCATGTAGGGATTTACATCTAGATCAGGGAGGTCATGCCTCTTTACTCATCCCTCATCAGGCCCATAATTGAGTATAATGCCATTTTTGGGATGTACCTTACCAGACACCTGCAGCAACTGGAAAGACTACAAAAGTACTTCACCAAGAGGATCAAAGGGCTCAAACAGATGCCATATGCTGCCCGGTTAAAGAAACTCTAGCTCTACTCAGTGGCATACCGCCTGTTCAGGCGATCTTTGCCTGACGATAAAGCCATGTCAACCGAATTAATGGACATGATGCACCTCAGAAAATCCAAATCCCATCACACGCTCGGGAGACTTGAACCTCAGCACTGAAATAAATAGGACATTCTGGAGGGACAGATTCATAACCCAGGGGCTCCCTTCACTCTGGAATAAAATCCCAGTCCAGGTTAGGCAGAGTCCCTCATTGACTCTCTTCAAGATGAATCTTGATGAGTGCATGGGAGATCGTAGGTTTACCCTGGGTATCACTTCTGTGTCACTGTTAGACAGAGGCACAGTATACTAACCTCGAAAAAGGGCATAGCAAAATAAATTTAAAATGGGTGGCGAAAGCCAAACACATTCTGGCTAGGCCTATAAATGCCCTAGGGCAGATAGCCTAGTATGAACCTATGAACCTATGAACCTATAAACAGTTTCCCACTAAGCTATCCCACAGATACATATCTTTGACGTATTCACAAACATATTGACCATCACAGTCACTCAACAGTACAGAGAATCTATTGCAACAAGTAGATGTAGGTGTGTATGAGTATATATGACTATATATATATATATATATATATATATATATATATATATATATATACACACACACACACACACACATATACACATCCATTGGTCTACATATACATATATATGTAGGCACATATACATTTCACCTTTCATAGTGAGAATATCAATTATACAAAGGATGTAAGGTGTACAGTAATGTAATAAAATTGCACAGTCTTGGGATAAATGCATTGAAGGTGTTCACAGCCCAGGTAGCTTTAGCAGGCCTTACTGGCTTCAACATTGCAAACTGAACAAACCACCCACAGTGTTTAACCACCACATGTCATATACCAGCACTGTATGTTGTCTTGTTTGTCACACACTAAAACCTACATACAAATATGCACATACTAACCTTCACCAACATATATATCTCCCCCCTTCACAAACAGTTGCAATATGTCCCCTGCTCTATGCACATATACAGATGTGAATATATATGACACATATATATTTGGATTTTGTGTGTGTATACACACAAAATCCACACTGTTGTAAGTCCCTGGACATCACAGCTGAACTGTTGGGCCTTGCTGCAACAGAAACAGTTGTCACATATGAACACACACTAACATTAGGAGGAGTATATATTATGGCAACAGATGCTAGATAAGCATACTAGACTGCTAGAGCAGTTGCCAATGCTAAGCTACTCTTTAATATGACTATCATGCATGTGTTGTTCTGTCACACCCATGTTTATATAATGTTAGCGCTAATCTCCCCAACAGCATTTGGCCACACTACTGTACAGAACACAGATAACATGGATCAGATCTTTGACATTTAATGCTGAGCTACACATTTCACAAGTATGTCCCACTGTCCACAGGTACACACAGTACTGTCCATAGCAGTAGTTAAGCAGAACATCTGTGCATAAAGAAGTACTGCTGCCACATATGAATGGTTTACATTATGTAGACTATTCTTCAATAACATCTACTACATGCCAGTAAATACATATGTGTCACATACCTTTCCTTTGTGTGATATGGTAATATTATTTTTCCTTTTCTCTGTGTCTCTCTCTCTCTATCTCTCTCAGTCTCTGCAATAGAGTGATTGAGTTTGTTGGCAGAGATTGCAGCCTGCTTTTCTAGGAATTTGCACATGAGCATGTGATGGCCTCTGCACCAATTAGTGGCCACCATTTGCTAATTGCATGCAGCCTGCTGTGTAGTAATTGCAGTAATCACTGTCATAGCAACCCAGTACTATAAATTGCTAATTCATGTTGACGTGGCCCTTTCAGTTTTCCAAGATGGAGATCATCCTTGTTTGCTGTGGACATCATTGTTTAAGACAGAAGGTTGGTATAGTTCTTATATCAGAAGCCAGGGGTGTAGCCAGAGATTTACATTTTGTACTCAGACCTGATGTTGCTGGTTCCAGTACCCACTTGTCAGTGTAGAAATGTACTCACCCCTCAAAATGCTACCCCAAGATACATGGAAAGATGTACTTTCTTTTCAACTGTTACAATTAACTGCCATACAAAGCTAGTTATTGAGATGTATTCCTTTGGCACAAGAATTGTTTGTGAACTGCTATACTGTGAATATTCATTTACTCAGTTCTAAACAGTTTGTGCTTTTTTAGTGTTGACATTAGCACAAGCTGCTCAGAAAAACTGGACACATTTCAGTGCAGTGAGTATGCTTACCGACATCCTTGGTAGGTCCTGCACACACAGGTATATTCTACATTTGGGTAGGGTTGCAGAAGTACAGAGAGTGTAAGTAGTATTGTGTGGATTTTATCTTGCTGGACTTACAGGGTTGCTGTGTACATGTTAGTTTATCAAGGCAAGTAGTCTGTCCGCGTAACTCCCAACTGTGGACCTATCCACATGATAGCCAGAGAATAGCCTGTTATTTTTTTGTCTGTGCACCACACAGGTCTTTTCAGCACTAGAGCAATAGCATTGTTACAGTTGGTTGCTACCAGTACATGGCTACATCCATTTGTATTTCAGTGTTGTAGTCCTACATAAGGGTATGCTTCCGAAACTCCTTCCAAATCTATTTGAACAGTGTGTAACAGCAGAAAGGCTGATATGCCTCTGTGTTTCTGCCTCTGCCAGACCTCTCAACCAATCAGGTACATATTTGAACAGACTCAGGGAAAAGTCAGGGACAATCAGGGATACCTTTAAAATATTAGTGCCATTAAGTTGAGACATTGAGAGAATCAGAGCATATAAATTAATACACCTTTTCTGAAGTAAAAGAAGTGTCTAACTCTTAATTATTGTCATTATTCATTAAGTGTAATTCACCACCTTTCTGGCCAAAGTCAGTAGTTTTTGGAAGGATTCAGAGGGACAGAGCTAAAATTTGCATGAAAATCAGGGACATCCCTGAAAATTAGGGACAGTTGGGAGGTATGGCCTCTGCCCTAAACAGATATGCCAGTGTTTGTCCTGCTGTGATACTGTGTGGGGTTGTAAAGTGATGGTGTAACATTATTTCCTGCTAGAATGGCTGCTTCTCTTATCACAGTCATGTAATGTAATCCCACAACAACTGTTGGTCAACATCCACAGGACAAGTTGTGTGGTATGGTATTCCTATTTTTCCTTTACATTCACTCATTCTGATGCATGATATATTTATTTAAGCACCAACTTGATGTATATCTACCATGGCTTAGTGGTACTTCATGTTGTGTAGTGTGTGCAAGGTCTGGGGTTCAAGACTTACAGAGGTGTTTTATTTTGCTCATGATCAGAACAAGGGCCCTCATATACAGAGTGACTAAGGCACTTTTAAGTAGTTGTAAGCGGGTTTGCACGGGTTTGCGCATTGCTTAGCCAAGCGCAAACTCACGCAAACCCGCTAACTATTGCTTAATAGTGCTTACTCCCGCTAACCCCCGTGCTCATTTCTTTGAAAGAAAAGAAAAATGGGGAGATAGGAAAGTGCTGAAAAAGGGGCACAAAGAGGAAAAGACAGTATGGAAAATAGCTCTGGATGTGCAGGATGGGTGTAGGGAAGGTCCATAGCTGCCCATTTCTTCAACAGCAACAGCTATGCATATGCAATAATTTTGGAGGTAGATATGAAACCTTCAACTTCTGAGAGAGGGGTGAAGACAACAAAGTATGTTGTAATGCCAATTAAATAACATTTGATGTATCCAGTGGAGGTGTGCAAAATGGGCAGCTATGTATGGGGCGCATTTTTTTTGGGGGGGGAGCAGATTGCCCTTTTTTTTTCAGGTAAGAGTGGAATGTAGGGTAGGGGAAGTAGGTATATTTGGGGAGGTGGGTTGGCGAGGTAAAGAGATAAGACCAACAAGACGCATACAGGGGTGGTATAGGACACATGTGGTGGGTTAACACCTTTGATGGGGAGGGATGTTTGGAAATCGCAAGCCCATGAGCCCCCAGATGGAAACAGTGGGACTGAGGTCCCCACCCATGGGCAGTCACCACTGCACCTTCACGGCCCAGAGGGTGGCTGTGCTGGGGGCTGTGTAGGAGGGGCAGGCTGATCCGGGAGTTGCACCACTCGGGCCTCCAGCTGGCATAGAGGTTCTGCAACAGAACATTCAATCTCTCTATGCAGCATAGCCCGGACCGTTCGAAGGGTGATAGGCGCTCCATCCACGCTTGCACGGGGGGCCAAGCAACATCCCTTGCAACGCTTCCACCTTAAAGTGGCACAGGGCTAATGGAGGAGGAGTTCCCAGGCTGCGCACCAGATCTGCTGGTGCCAGGTGCCATGGCCAGCTGAGATGGGACAGGTGGGTCCGCTGGGACCGGCCTTCCCATACAAACTATGTTTTCGAGAGTTTAATAAAGATATGGGTTAGTAACAGTCAACGGCATTCCCAATTAGTTATAACAGCATGCAGAAGTATTCCCATTAACCCAACACACCAGATTTTCAACAGTTGAAAAGCAAGCGTAACACATGCATATATAGAACAATAGTGGACATTACAACAGCATGCAGGTTGAATTGATGGCAACAGGCCACCAATATTGTGGTATTTCAACAGGGCACATGCATAGAAATAAATGCAAATATTTATAAACCAATAGGACATATGTCCCAATAAATGTTTTGAGATTAGACATACCGATTAAGGTGTGGAATTGCATTTTTTATGCACATACAGTAGGGTGGAAAAAGATAGCTCAATTAACAACTTATATATCCTTTTAGTTTTCACTACATTCCTATTAACTGCAGTTATATATCCCTTACATGTATTATTTACCTTATATTGTGCAATTGGATTTTGCTAGATCATTATATACATGAGCTGTATCTTACATGCAAACTGTCCAAGATGCAGATGTTACTGCAACATATTTTGGCAGTTGCTCACACACACTACTGCTAAGATGGTACACTGACAGCTCTACTTTCATATAATTATCTAGATATGCTCAGGTGAAAGTATCAGTTATATGTTAACAGCTCCCTACATTTCTGGCGGCACACTAACATTTCTGGGGAACACAATACCAAGCTACTCATGTGCCAGATTAACCTGTACATGCTGGGCATAAACCAACAGTTGAGGGCTGTAAATATGCATAAAAGCTACTGACACTCCCTTCATCCACGTTATATGGGCCTACCCAAGTGTGGGTTGACACTGCTTAATACAACGCTACTATTTGTAGAATGCAGCAGTACAACAACATATCAAAAAAAATTACACAGACGCACTCCAGGAATTATACATTTATTAAAGGATTATTACATCTTTATTTATTGGGTTAAAACACTTTTTGAAGGCTCTCTCATTTATTTTATATAACAGTACATGCAGAATAATTACTAACCTGCCTGATGACGCAGCCTTTGCAGCCTATCTTCTTGGGCTTGCTGGTTCGTAGCCCGGACACCTGCAGCTGTGAAGTAAATGCAGTAATATTGAGACATATCTATCCATAGTATAGACAAGCATAGCAATTCTTAACTACTTAATACAATGGCTACTTACTCAGTACTGGGGCATTAGGCATCACACAGGATTTCTGGATCCACTGGTCCAGTTGATCCTCCCTACGTTGCTTCAGATCAGAATAATGGTGCCTGACCTGCTCACCAGTTTGAGGAACACCAGTGGCAATGGTGAGATCATGGGCAAGACTGTTCCAGGCCTCCATTTTATATTGGGTACCCTGGTACTGGCCCCACAGGAGTCTTTCCTCATGATTGTGGACAAGGAGCCAAACCATTACTTTGGACTCCTCAATGCCCTAACATTCTGCTCTAAATCGAGTGCCTTCTCCAACACCAGCTATGCTAACTGCAGAAGGAAGCTACAACCAGTTATAGCAAATATTCCCGCCTGTGGAGCTTAAATATGCCTCATTTCCAGCACTTATTTGTGATTGGCCACTTTTGGAAAAACTCAGTTGTAGGCACGCCTGCTTAGCTGATGTTGGCAATGTTTAAAATTCCTTTGATAGATATGTGTCTGTTGAAAGTGCATGTTTATGAAATGTTGTCATGGCTAAGTGGTTAAGTACTGTGACTGTAGTGCACATTATCCTGAGTTTGAGCCTTGTCACTGCTTTTTATTTTCCTACTGGGCAGACCTGACTGGTTAAGGTACAGTAAAGGAGGTGTGGCCGTGTTTAACCAACTTTTCTCAACTTTGCCCAACTTTGCCCAACATTGCTCAACATTGTTCGACGTTGTTCGAATTTGCTCGACGTTACCTGACGTTGCGCTGGTTAGCGCGGTGTGCAGCTATGCTCAAATACGTTGTGATTGCGCTGGTTAGCGCAGCGCACAGCTATGAGCAATTGGATTTAAATATGCTCAAGACTGGTAAAATGTGCTTAGCAGTACTTTATATTGCTTAAAATAGGGTACTCATGCCTCAGAATGCATAATCATTTCACCTTCATATATATATATATATATATATATATATATATATAGATAGATATAGATAGATAATTGGTTCACTACTACATTTAACATTTCAATGCTTTTTACAAAACTTATACATAAAAAAATGTCAGGAAATATTTTTGTATACAGATTTCCAACAGAAAATGGAATGTGCAGTAGTGGGACTCAAACCGGGAATGCCTCTTCTTTGTGCGAAGGTTCTAATCACTATGCTATTACTATTTTGCTTAAGTTGCATATATTTTTCTTATTATCCTCTTCTGGTGTTTAAGCTGCTAACTGTAGCTAAGCAATGGGCAATATCGGATGAAATAAAAAAAAAATAAAAAAACTCTTTATTTTTAATTTTGTCAGTTGTTTAACATATGGGGGAGTGTAGTGTTACATTATGCACATGTTAGCGGACTCACTCATGTAACTCAAAATTGCGGCGTTTCTTCATTGCAGGGGCGTGGATTTTTGGACTGCTCGGCAGTCCAACACGCCCCCTACACTCATCCATGCTCCGTGTAAGCTTTAGAGTTGAGGCAGCGTGCCCTCATTAATATGCATGGCACGCTGCTGTCATACTCTTAGACTGGCGCTTCCGTGTAAGACTAATCTAGTCTTACACGGAAGATTAGTAAATCCGGGGGATTGTGTACACAACATCTATTCTAGCACTACTGCCTGTAATATCTGCAGACTAGATAAAAACTCAGGCAGGAAAAACTCATCAATTTAAGTCACCGTCTGGTTCTACATATGCTCACAATGAAGAAGAGATTTTGTAGACAGGCTGTTTCTTCTAGATAATATTTCTCTTGTGAGGAAACTGCAAAACCTCTAAATCTAATTGGCAACATATCCATAATAGATTAGATCTCAGCCAGTTTAATTAAATACACAACACACTTTTGCACTGCTTTATTTACAGCAGACCAAAAAATACCCAGGAAGGTTTAAGATAGAGTAATCAAAATTCCACTGACGTATCTCACTGTTCATTCGATTCACAGGCTTCATCTGGCTTTAAAGTTACAGCCATATTAAAATAAACCATGGCACTCCTGTGTGTGTCATACTGTACTCAGTTTTCCTTTAATTTCTATACTCTTCTTTATTTTCTCCGTTTATTTTCTGAGTACCCCAAAGCTGTGTGTTTTTGTTGAATTACAGATCTCATTTTTTTTCCTTCTGCGACTCGGTATCAATTCTGCAGCTTATACGTTTATATATGTGTCCTACGCTGCAAAGCAGATTTTCTATTTAGTGTTGAAATATTTGAGAAGGGTTATTAAACCTTTTCTCTCTCACTTCTGTGTAGCAAGAATTTAATTTTGGTAATTTATCATAAAATTTTAGATCTGCAATACAGATCTTCTTGACTCATTGTCAGGAAACTGAAACATGGGGGGGTGTTCTTTCACATTTGTTTTGGTTCTGTCAGTTCCCACGTTTGAACAGTTTGCCCCTACAAGCATCACAGCATTCCCTGATGAGATATTATTTCAGTTTAATGACATCTGAGCCTACATGATTAGCTAATGCTGTAAATTAGTTATTACTCATTCAAACATGTGCAACAGTTTTTTTTATTATAACTAAGCTTCAAAACCATACTCTCTGATTCTCCATGTATTTCTGGGAGACCAATAATTCTTTAAACTGTAAGGAGCCATTAACAATATAACGTGCAAATGACAGTCTGCCTGATCACCAAATACAGAAAACAGGGAATGACATGACATGAAAAGTGAAAGAATCCTTGGCTTCATCTGCCAGCATTATTTCTATTTTGCAATATGCTTCCATTTAATTCTTCTAACAGTATGTACATTTTCTTTTCTTGAATTAGGTTGACTATTATTGTATTTAATTCAACAGAGATTTTTTTGGCCAATATATATATATATATATTCAGAATGGGTTCTGAAGTTGAAGCTATGTATGAAGCTAAGCACAGTTAGAAGTGGAGGAATAATACTGGAATGAACTTCCAAACAGGTCAGTGGTCATTCGAAGGTACTTAAATTAGTTTAATTGATTTTTCAGCAACCAAATGTGAGGCGAAGTATTCAAAACGTTAGAAATAATTACCAAGATAAACAAAATTTCCAAAGTTGTGAAATACTGATAAAAGTATTCAAAATAAATTTGAAAGTGTTCTAAATAATTTCCAAAAGAGGGAGCGTTTATTTGTGTATGCACTTGTTATGTATGCAGGGGAGGGGGAAAATCACTGTACTGTGATAAAGACTGAAACGTGGGAAGACCCTCAGTGCTTAAAATGTAAATTTAAAGAAATGTGTAACCTCAAATGAATATTACAATGGAAAGATACATATTTTACAAGATAAATCAGAAGCCAGGTGAAACTATAGCAGCATACATTACTGACTTGAGAAATAAAGCTAAAACGTGCAGATGTGATGTTTTGTGAGATGAGCTGATAAAGGACAGACGTGTGTGGTGTTAATAATGATGCAGTGAAAAAGATTTTGCTTAGAAATAGTGATTTAACATTGAGCAAAGCCATAGAGATTTGTCAAATATACAAACTTACAGAAAAGCACACGCATATGCTTAATATGCGTATACTGCATCTCAGTTTGGTTACTATTAAGTGGGATATGGTGGATTTTAAGTTTAATAATAAGATTTATAGGAAGGTGCTCCGGTTTCCTCCCACATCCCAAAGACATGCTGCAGGTGGAGTGGACACTCTAAATTGGCCCTAGGTGTGAGTGTGTGTGTGCCTTCTGTGGAAGGTTGCCTGCCGGGCTGGCAACTCGACACTGTAAAACTCCACTGCCAATCATGAGCGAACAGGTGATCCACTGTGCCGACCCCTAACCGGGGGAAGCCGAAAGAAGAAGACGAAGGAGATTTATAGGAAAAATACTTTTGTAAATAGTTATTTACACTATGCTAGTAATCATCCCACTTTTAATAATATTCCGAAAGGTCAATATATAAGTGCTTCTAGAATGACGATGGAAAATTGTGTGTTTGAAAAAGAGGTTAATTATATTACTAAATTATTTTTGGAGAGAGGGTACAAACACAAATTGTTATTGAATTTGTCCGATGACATCAGGAAGCATAGCTATATGGATTTTGAACATATATTGTTATTTGGATTAAGATAGAGAAATTATTACCAAGTATGATATATCTTGCTGTTTTGAAATGTCTGTAGACAGAAAAAGCATTACCTCAGTTACTGAAAAAAACTGAAATATTCTTAAAGGCAATTCAGATTTAACACAAGTTATAGGTAGTAAACCCAGATTTACTTATAAAAACACTAATAATTTGAAACAGTACCTACATAAGGATAGTTTTTATGACATTCCATCCTTAATGAGTAGGAAGGACAATGGAATGTACAAATGTGGCTTTTGTACCACATGAAGATACATATTGAAAGGTCCTTTTGTTGAGTTGCCTCACCTAAATAAAACTATTCCCATTTTAGGAATATATAATTGTAACACCAGGGTATAGTTTATATTGCCGTCTGTTCTTTTTGTAGGGAGTTTTATGTTGGAATGTCTACTAGATGTTTACACAGACAAGTCAAAGAATATCTCTATTCTATTAAGAATAAAAATTTTAACAACGCGTTGTATAAACACAGTCTCAAGTGTCCTGATTATAAAAAGTTTTTGTTAAATGTTCTAGATCAAGTACCTAGGAACATTAGGGCAGGGGATCATAAAGAAAAGATAGAACAAAGGAAAACTATATGGCAGCTGAAATTAGAAGATGACAAACCCCAGGAATGAATGAAGCTATATCAAGTGCTTCTTGAAAAATAGGAAATAAAAAATTGGGCCGGATTCACGAAGTCTTGCACGGAGTCTAAGAGTAGTGCAAGACTTCGTACAGGCAATATGTCTGCCGAGCGATTCAGCAATAGCCAGCAGGGACATGCATGAGAGCTTGCACGGACAGTGTTATGATATGCAAATTACCTCATTTTCTGCTGAAAGCTATGCAAATGAGGTAAATTTGCAATCCATGAAACACTAACCTGTCCATGGAAGAGTAGAGTTATTTGCAGAAATGTACTCCGTTGGTAATGGAGTACTGTTCCACAAATAGCAAAACAGAGCTATGACAGCTCCAAATAAAAGATGCATCCAGTTGAGGAAGCATGCCAATGGCCAAATATAAGGCCAGTGGCATTTTTATATGTTGGAAATTAATAAAAATCAATTTTTCCCCCGATCTCCGATGTTTAAGCATAGCGCAGTGCTGCGCAAACGTGAGGCGTTTAAAAACCAGAAAATAATTACAAAATAGCCAAAACTAGGCATTTTTAATAAAAAGATTATTCTGACATGCAGGTGAATGGCAGCCTAAAGACAACGTGGCTACTGAGTAGTGGTTGCTAAGGGGGGAAGCTCAGTTTGAGAGATGTAACCAAGCATTAGTAGGCAATCCTATGCAAATGAGGATAAGGATAGTGAATCCCAAATTTCCCAGGCATATGAACCATGTCCCTAGAGTGTAAGTGTAGGAGTAGGGGAGTAGTAGAGTAAAAGATAGGTGACATCATGAGGGGGTATGTCTGAAAGACTGTAAGCTTATTGGAGCAGAGTGGCTTGTGTTTGACATGAGTTGCTCAGGATTGCAAAAGGCGTGTCTACAGTTGTCCTAGCTGAAATCTAGAAACCAAAGGTGTACGCCGTGGATATATCTGAAATTTCTTGCAAACGCGCTTACACCGTGTGCGAGCGTGTGCACACCTGTAAGCATGTGTGCGCACATGTGCACCAGTCTAAGCCTGTGTAAGCCTGTGTGCGCGCGTGTGCACCCATTTAAGCCTTTGTGTGCTCATGTGTGCGTGTTTGCGCTCATTTGCGCAGTGCTGCCCCTTGTGGAAACAGAAAGGGAAAAGAAGTAGTAGGAAGTTAACCAAGGAGAACTAGCAGAGCTGCCAGGTGAAATAAATCAGGATCAGCCAATTACACAGGCAGTACACTAGCCCAGCCCAGCCCAGCACTTAAAACTCTGCAAACAACATCCCCCCATGTTTTTCTCAAAAACACTGCAACACTGCAGTATACAAAGAGTGAAAACTTAAAAAGCTTAACTCAGACAAAAAAATGTTAGGGGCTGCCATAGCTATTATAAGCCAACATGTGCAAGATGCTGTGGGTGGTGCCATTGTGAATGCTGCTGAGCAACCCACAGTGAGGAGGCGGAGAAGAGTGTACAGACCCAGGGTAACCTACCAGGGGCTACATGAGCTGGAGATAGTGGAGTGCTATAGAGTGGACAGAGACCTCCTGCAGCAAATTGTTGAGCTGTGCAGGCCACACCTCATACACAGAACCAACAGAGGGGAACCCATCCCAGTGGAAACCAAGGTATGTGTTGGCCTAAGAATACTAGCAACAGGTACCTTCCAGAGACCAACTGGTGATATGATGGGGATTTCACAGGCATCAGCATCCAGGGTACTGCACCAGTTCCTGAATGCCATGTCAGCACATGTCGGTGATCATGTATATTTCCACAATTCCTGTGAGGCATTGGCCAGCAATATGCGTCTTTTCCAGCAAATAGCGTAATACCTTGAGGTAGTGGGTGCAATTGACTGCACGCACATACACATCAAAGCACCAGCCGGTGAGTGGGGTAGGGCCTACATCAACCGCAAGGGCTTCCTCTCCATCAACTGCCAGGTTGTGTGTGTGATGCCCAGGGCATAATACTGAATGTGTGTGCTGGCTGCCCTGGAAGCTACCACGATTCCCATATCTGGCATCTGACGCAGCTGTACCAGACATTTGCCAATGGGGACATCCCTGATGGTCACCTAGTGGGGGATGCTGGATACGCACTGGAGCCGTGGCTGATTACACCCATCAGAAATGCACACACACCTGAAAAAGAACTCCATAATGAGGTACACGCACAAACACAAAATGTAATCCAGTGTGTGTTTGTGATGCTCAAGTCACGGTTCCGGTGCCTGGACACATCTGGTGGAGCCTTGCAGTACTCACCAACTACATGTACCCAAATTGTCATAGTATGTGCCATGCTACACAATATGATCCTGCAAAAACAGCTGCAGAAGGAACAGCATGGGGCAGGGCCAAACAGCTCCCCACCATTGCCAAGGCCATCACAGGCAGAGCATGACTTGGAGGAGGAACAACCTAAGCCTGCCCCAGTAGGCAGAAGGAGGCGTGCCCAGTATGCCTTGGCCTTGGCAAAGAGGCAACGCATAGCACATACACTGGCTCAGTAGGAACCCTGGAAATTATACCTCTCTCTGACTCACACATAAAATAAAAGGAATGCCTAACTTGACACTACCTGTTTTTAAACATGTATAGGGACTGTACTATGTGCATCCGACATAGGCAGCCCTGCAGCACCACCTGAGGCATGATTGCCATGTTTTAAGCAATATAAAGCAGTGCTAAGCAGCTTTTACCACTGTTTAGCATATTTAAGCACAATTGCGTGGAGTTGCGCACCGCCCAAACTAGAGCAACATTGAGCAATGTTGGGCAAAATCAGGCAAAGTCGAGTAAACACGCTCACACCTGCTTTACTGTTCCTTAACCAGTCAGGTCTGCCCAGTAGGAAAATAAAAAGCAGTGACAGGGCTCGAACTCAGGATACTGTGCACTATAGTCACAGTACTGAATCACTAAGCCATGACAGCATTTCATTGGCACAGACACAGCAGGACAATTGTAGACCAACACAAACACAAACAAATGCTGTATCATGCCCTCTAAACTTCCCCCCTGGCCTATGCAGACAGATAACAGCAAGCCAGGCAGTGTGATGTGGGTTGGGTATGCTATGAAGCCACAAACTAATATACGTGAATTTGGAAGCTAAGATCTGTAGTACAGTAGTATGCCGCAAGCCAGTATGATAGGCAACAGTACAGACTGAAATGGAGTACCTGACATAACAGTGCAGGCCTAGAAAATGTGTATAAGTGTCAGGTGAACCCCTCATCCTATGTACACCCACAATAACAGTCAGGTGTTCATAGGTTCATACTAGGCTATCTGCCCTGGGGCATTTATAAGCCTAGCCCAATTGTGTTTGGCTTACACCACCCCTTGATTTGAGTATACTGTGCCCTTTTTAAAGTTTAGTTGAAATGTAGAAATAATAGTTGCCCCCCTGTATCTAGAAATGTGGATAAGTCTATGCAAAGTGACTCATGGAAGCCCTGCAGGCACAGCATGCTTCCTGTCAATGTACAACTCAAAGGTGAGCCCTGAAGTAAAAAACAACTTGATTTTTCACACACATATAGTATATATGTCCATACTGGGCATGCTCACACACTTAGGCCATGTCTGAGTATAGCAGTGGGCCACACATATCTGGCAGTTGCAGTTCTTACCCCAGAAACTTGTCACTATTCACCAATCCTGTCTTGCGAATAGAGTGATATGAAAACAGACCCATATAATATATTGTACTCCTGTCATAATCAAACTATGTACTACAATTACTTAAGTTGTTCAAATAAAGTGGAAATTCAAAGAAGATCAATAATTCTCCGATCAGTACCATCAATAAACAATGAGCACTCCTAACATTATCCAATCCATGTTCTGGCAAAAATATTGTCAAAGAGTCCATAGAGAACCATGAAGCTTACTTCCGTTATGTCATAAATATAAATGAATATCAATATCAATAAAGAGCATTAGCAGCCTAAAATACATGCCATACACAGACCGTCTCAAAATGCTTCAGCTGTACTCTCTCGCATATCACCTACTCAGAGGTGATCTCTGCCTAACATACAAAGCTATGTCAAATACAGAGCTGTTGGACATGCTCCATGTAAAACACTCACAATCCCTCTGCTCTTTGGCCACAAAACACAGAGTGAAATACAAAAGGAAGGGGTGTATCCATCTACCTTATGGATACCCACACCTTCAGGTTAGTGGCACAGCATGAGGCCATGGAGACCATGCAAGTGCAACTAACATTGGGCAAAGCTGCTTATCAGATTGTAGCCTGCTACAGATCACTTACCTTGTCTCAGGAACCTCACTCAGTATTCCTTAGAACAGTAGAAAATATAAAGGTCCTACCAAACACCATTATATGAGGAGATTACAACTACCCAAACATTGACTGAGAGAATTACTCATGTACAACGTCCTTTGCCCAATGTTTCCTAGAGTTTAAAAACTCAAACTCCCTGGAACAGCTGGTCACCATGCCCACTAGAGGTGACAACATACTGGACCTGATCATCACCAACATGGGGTACCAGTGTTTCACAACAGAGATAAACCCCTCACTGGTAATATCAGATCATAAAGTAATCACACTGGATATCCACATCCCCCCCCCAGTCAAGGAAACCACTGTGAAGACATTTTCAAAAGCAAACTGCACACTTCCCAAGACCAAAGTGGAAAGTTCCAAAGCCCCCTTGCTATAGGATAATGCTATACAATCTGCAGAATCATTTACAAGTGCATTCTATGAGCATCTACAGAGATGCATGGATCGAGACATCCCAAATAAAACCAAGACGCACTCCTCCAAAAATAAGAAACCAATCTGGTGGTCATCGCACATAAATAAACTATACAACAGAAGGAGGAAACGAACACATGATAGAGCCAACTTCACAAAAGGAAAGGCATCACTGATCATAAGTAGGAAGAAACAATGATCGCTCATAAAATAATCCAAGGCCAGTTTCTAAAGACAAATTGCCAAGGAATGTAAGAATAACAACCACAAAGCCTTCATTAACTATACCAAACATTTAGGTGGCAACTGTCAAATATGCTGTCAGCTACTGCAAAATGGCAAAAGATACACTAAACCAACTGACATTGCCCACATCCTGGCGGACAAGTTCAGTGCAAACCCCCCCCCCATCACCCCCAAACTGGCCTGTGTCCATCCCAGAAGAATGCAGAGCCCCAGACTTCATGGACATGCAGGTAAACACAGCCCTCTCCAAAGCTAAGAACACAGCATCAGTGGGACTGGATGGTGTCCCAGGCTGCGGCTTACACCAGCCCCAAAAGGAACTACACCCTTACCTACATTCACTGTCCAGATTCAACCTTACCACAGGCTATGTACCCAAAGAATGGCATACAGCAACAGTCATCCAGCTCCACAAAGGGGGTGCCACAACAGAACCTGGAAACAATTGCCCTATAGGCCTACTCAGCCTGGTCTGCAAAGCTATGGAGCAAATTATCATGGAACCCATAAACAGAGACATTGGGAACCTCCAGACACTGGATTCTACCCAACTTGGCTTTGTTAAAGGCAGATCCTGCCTCCTAAACCTAGTTGACTTCTTTGAAACAGTTACCAAGGACATAGATGGAGGTGAAAGTAGACCACACAGACCTCCTGGACCTCACTAAGGCCTTTCAACACCATTCCCCACTCTGGCATCATGGACAAGCTTACCAGCTTGAACACTAACAGCTATGTCACAGGATGGGTGGCCAACTGGCTCACAGATCAAACACACATGTTCAGAGTTGCGGGTGCCATGTCCAACTCTAAACCAGTCACAAATGGCATCCCATACTGCTCAGAGGTACAGGCGAGCACGGGAGGAGTATGGTTGAACAAGTTTGCAGATGACTGCTAACTGTGGTCCATAATCGACTCTACGGCTGACACAGACATCCTCCATAAGGGTCTTACAGAGACAAATACCTGGTGTCAAAACAATGCCCTCAAGCAGAATGCCAACGAATGCATAGTCATCCTCTTTGGATAAAACAAAGTGCACACAGATTACCACATAGGTGGTAATCCAGTATGTACGGAGAAAGCAATTATGGCCCTGGGGACCCAGGTAGACAGTAAACTCTCCTTTGATATCACATGGTAAAAGTGTTTAGAAATTCCTTCTATATAGTCCACCTAATGTCACCTAATGTAACCCACTTTGTCTAGTCTGATGATGTCACCATTCTACAAATATACCTGTGGAAAGGAGAACTCCCAGTTATGTGTATAGCGTGTCGTGTAAATGCGTACTCCTCTAGTATCATAAAGTAGTTAGGTAAGGGTTTGAATCCTGCACTTGACAACTGTATGAGTGTGTGTGTGTGTGTGTGTGTGTGTGTGTGTGTGTGTGTGTGTGTGTGTGTGTGTATCTCCTTGGAGAGGAGCAACCTTTTTGGAGACTACTAAAACAACTTAAAAGAGGTATACTTATCTTTGTCAAGTCTGATGATGTCACCATCCTAGGAATATACCTGTGGAAAAGAGAACTCCCAGTAATGTGTATAGTGCATCGTGTTAATATGTACTCCTCTAGTATCATAAAGTAGTTAGGTAGGGGTTTGAATCCTGCACATGACAACTCTGTGTTTGTGTGTGATCTCCTTGGAGAGGAGCAACCTTTTAGGAGACTACTAAAACACCTTAAAAGTGGTATACTTATCTTTGTCAAGTCTGATGATGTCACCATCCTACGAATATACCTGTGGAAAAAAGAACTCCCAGTAATGTGTATAGCTCGTCATGTTAATGCGTACTCCTCTAGTATCATAAAGTAGTTATGTAGGGGTTTGAATCCTGCAATTGCCAACTGTATGAGAGTGTTTGTGTGTGTGTCTCCTTGGAGAAGAGCAACCTTTTTGAAGACCATTGAAACACCTTAAAAGTGGTATACTCATTTTTGTCAAGTCTGATGATGTCACCATCCTACAAATATACCTGTGGAAAGGAGAACTTCCAGTAATGTGTATAGCACCTTGTGTTAATGTGTACTGCTCTATTATCATAAAGTAGCTAGGTAGGAGATTGAATCCTGCACTTGGTGAGTGTGTGTGTGTGTGCTCTGTGTGTGTGACACTGTTGGTCAATGTGCTGTGGGTTTTGCTTTTACTACTGTATGACATATCACTATGACAACAGTATGTGCATTGCACATGTCAGTTAGCTGTGTGGTAAATACATATCTGTACATGTTACCTCAATGATAGCATGTGTGGGAACCCTGCTTTCTCCAAGAACACAGCTGTCATCTTTGCCAAACTGTGCTGCTGCTTCCCAGACCTTAGGTCACATCTGTATGCTTGTGACAAGGCCAGCCACTGCAGTGATCCCTGGCCTAGGTCATCTGTGTCACACACACTCATTACGCTTTCTATTGAATAGTGTGAGTGAGTGTTTATGCCCGAGGTAAATTTCAGACTTGTTCAAATGCAGCAAAGTCTGTCAATGATGGCTATTCATTATAGGTGTACAACAACCTTTGTGGATATGCATGCAGACCCCTTATTGCTTATGTGATCCACCGAGGGATTTCAAAATACCTTTAGAAATGTGATTACCAAAGGAGAGATGACGTAACCCTTGTCTGTATTTACACATCAGTACCTGTTCAACATGTTGGGGGCTACTACCTATGTGGTACTGTGGGGATACTATGTTTTGTAAAAGTGGATGCACTGAGCCTGAGGCCATGGCTTTGACACCAGGCATCTGTCTCACTATATATGTCTCTCTCTCTCTCTCTCTCGTTATACACATACATATACACATCCATTGGTGTACATATACATATACATATAGGCACATATACAGTCCACCTTTCATGGTGGGAATATCAATTATACAAAGAATGTGAGGTATACAGTAATGTAATGATATTGCACAGTCTTGTGAGAAATGCATTGAAGGTGTTCTCAGCCCATGTAGCTTTAGCAGGCCTCTCTGGCTGCAACATTGCAAACTTAACAAATCACACCCACAGTGTTTAACCACCGCATGTCATATACCAGCACTGTATGCTGTCTTGTTTGCCACACACTACACCCTACATACAAATATGCACATAACCTTCACCAACATATATATGTCCACCCTTCACATACAGTTGCTGTATGTCCCTTGCTCTTTGCACATGTACAGATGTTAATATATCTGACACATATATATCTCTTCATATGTGTGTGCCATACACACACAAGGTCCACACTTTTGTAAGCCCCTGGACCTCACAGCTGACCTGTTGGCCCTTGCTGCAACATGAACAGGTGTCATATGTGAGCACACAGTAATATTAGAGGGTGTGTATATAGCTACAAATGTTAGATTAGCATACTAGCCTGGTACAGCAGTTGCCAATGCTAAGCTACACGTTAATATGACTATCATGCATGTGTTACTCTGTCACATCCATGTTTATATAGCTGTTTGTGTTACTCCCCCAAACAGCCATTGCCCACACTACAGTACAGGACACAGATAACATGGATCAGATGTTTGACATTTAATGCTGAGCTAAATATGTCACAGTTATGTCCCCCTGCACACAGCTACACACTGATTTGTCCATGGCAGTAGTTATGCTGGACATCTGTGCATAGATACATACTGCTGCCACATATGGATGTTTCAAAGTATGTAGAGTACTCTTCAAAAACATCTACTACATGCCAGTAAATACATATCTGTTACATACATTTCCTTTGTATGTGTTGGTATTATTAATTTCCGTGTTCCTTTTGCTTTTGAGTCTGCTTTTGCCGTTAATCTCTCTCTCTCTCTCTCTCTCACTATCTATCAGTGTCTGCAATGGAGTGATTGCGTGTGTGGGCAGCAAGCACAGCCTGCTTTTATAGGTATCTGCACATGTGCATGTGATGGCCTCTGCACCAATTGGTGGCCACCATTTGGTAATTGCATGCAGCCTGCTGTGTGGTAATTGCAGTACTCACTGTCATAGCAGCCCAATGCTATAAATTGCTAAGTCAGGTAGGCGTAGCCCTTTCAGTTTTCCAAAGTGGGGCTCATCCTTGTTTGCTGTGGACACTGTTGTTTAAGTCAGAAGGTTGGTATAGTTCTTATATCTGAAGCTAGGGGTGTAGCCAGTGATTTAAATGTTGTACTCAGACCTGAATGTTGCCACTTCCAGTACACACTTGTCAGTGTAGAATTGTACTCACCCCTGTAAATGCTAATACAAGATACATGGGTGTATGTAGTTTCTTTTCTACTGATACAATTAACTGCCTTACAAAAGTAGTTATTGAGATGTATTCTTTTGGCACATGAACTGTTTGTGAACTGCTATACTGTGAATATTAATGTACCCACTTCTGAACAGTTTGTGCTTTCTTAGTGTTGACATTAGCACAGGCTGCTCATGAAAACTGGACAATTCCAGTACTGAGTATGCCTAACTACATCCTTGGAAGACCCTGAACACACAGGTATATTGGACATTTGGGTAGGGATGCAGACGTACAGAGAGCATTATGTATTATTGTGTGAATGTTATCTTGCTGGACTTAAAGGGTTGCTGTGTACCTGTTAGTTTATCAAGGCAAGTAGTCTGTCTGCATAGCTCCCAACTGTGGACCTATCCAGATGGTAGCCAGACGTTAGCCTGTTATTCTTTGTCTTTTCAGCACTGGTACAATGGCATTGTTGCAGTCAGTTGCTACCAGTACATGGCTACATCCTTTGCTATTTCAGTGTTGTAATCCTACACAAGGGTATGCTTGTGGAACTCCTTCCAAAGCTATTTGCACAGTGTGTAACAGCAGAAAAGCTGATATGCCTGTGTGTTTCTGCCTCTGCCAGGCCTCTGAAACACTCAGGTAGATATTTGAGCAGAGTCAGGGAAAGGTAGGTAAAAGTGAGGTACACCTTCAAAATAATAGAGACAGTAAGTGGAGACTTCAAGAGAACCAGTGCATATGGATTACTACACCTTTTCTGAAGTACAAGCGGTGTTTAACTTTTATTATTGTCATTATTCATTCAGTATAATACCCCACCTTTCTGCCTAATGTCAGTACCTTTCAGAGGGATTCAGAGGGACACAGCTAACATATGTTTCAAAATCAGGGACATCCCTGAAAAATAGTCACAGTTGGGATGTATGTCCTCTGCCCTAATCAGATATGCCACTGTTTGTCCTGCTACGATACTGTGTGTGGGTTGTAAAGTGCTGCTGTAACATTATTACATGCTAGAATGGCTGGTTCTCTTATCACAGTCATGTAATGCAATTCCACAATAACTGCTGGTAAAGTTCCACAGAACAAGTTTAGTGTTATGGCATTCCTATTTTTCCTTTACATTCACTCATTCTGATGCATGATATATTTATTCCAGCACCAACTTGTTGTATGTCTACCGTGGCTTAGTGGTACTTCATGCAGTCTAGTGTGTCCAAGGTTCAAGACTGACAGAGGTGATTTATTTTGCTGCTGAGCAGAACAAGGGCCCTGACATACAGAGTGACTAAGGCACGTTTAAGCAGTTGTAAGCGGGTTTGCATGGGTTTGCGTGATGCGTAGCAATGCTTAGCTAAGTGCACACAAGCGCACCCTCGCGCAAACCCGCTAACTACTGCTTAATAGTGCTTATTCCTGCTAACCCCTGCGCTCATTTCTTTGAAAGAAAATGGGGAGATAGAAAAGTGGTGAAAAAGGGGCACAAAGAGGGAAAGATAGTAGGGAAAACAGCTCGGGATGTGCAGGACGGGTGTAGGGAAGGTCCATAGCTGCCCATTTCTTTAACAGCAACAGCTGAGCATATGCAATAAATTTGGAGGGAAATATGAAACCTTCCACCCCTGAGAGAGGGGTGAGGACAACAAAGTATGTTGTACTGCCAATTAAATATCAGTTTATGTGTCCAGCAGACATGTGTGGAAAATGGGCGACTATGTATGGAGCATATTTTTTTTTTTGGGAGCAGATTGCCCTTTTTTTTTTTTCAGGTGAGAGTGGAATGTGGGTTAGGGGAAGTAGGTATATTTGGGGAGGTAGGTTGGGGAGGTAAACAGACAAGACAAACAAGATGCATAGAGGGGCAGAATATGACACATGTGGTGGGTGAACACCATTGATGGGGAAGGATGTTTGGAAATCGCAAGCCCATGAGCCCACAGATGGCAACAGTGGAACTGAGATCCCCACACATGGGCAGTCACCACTGCACCTTCACAGCCCAGAGGGTGGCTGTGCTGGGGGCTGCATAGGAGGGTCAGGCTCACCCGTGAGTCACGCCACTCATGCCTCAAGCTGGCGTAGAGGATCAGCGACAGAACACTCGATCTCTCTATGCACCACAGCCCAGACCGTTCGGAGGGTGATAGGTGGCTCTCCTCTGGCCAAGCTTGCACGGGAGGGACGAGCCCCATCCCCTGCAGCGCTTCCACCCAAAGGTGGCACAGGGCCAACAGAGGAGGAGGTCCCAGGCTGGGTACCAGACCTGCTGGTGCCAGGTGCCATCGCCAGCTGAGGTGGGACAGGTGGGTCCGCTGAGACCGGCCTTCCCATATGTTCTATGTTTAGGAGGATTTAATGACAATATGGGTTGGTAACAGCCAACAGCATTCCAAATTAGTTGTAACAGCATGCAGTAGTATTCCCATTAACCCAACACACCAGAGTTCCAACAGTTGAATAGCAAGCATAGCACATGCATATACAGAACAACAGTGGACATTCCAACAGCATGCAGGATTGATTGGTGGCAACAGGCCACCAAGATTGTGGTATTTGAACAGGGCACATGCATCAAAGTAAATGCAGATATTTATAAACCAATAGAGCATATGTCTCAACAAATGTTTTGAGATTAGACATACCCATTGAGGTGTGGAATTGCATTGCTTATGCATATACAGTAGGGTGTAAAAAGATACCTCCATTAACAACTTATATATACTTATAGTTTACTCTACATTCATATTGACTGCAGGTATATATCCCCTACATGTATTATTACACTACGCAATGTCCGTTAAATTGTGAAATGGGTTTTGCTAGTTCTTTATATACCTGACATGTATCTGACATACAAACTGTCCAGGATGCAGATGTTACTGCTACGTATTTATATATTATATTTATACTTATATATCTACATATCTAGATGTGTTCAGGTGACATTATCAGTTATATTTTAACAGCCCCCTACATTTCTAGCAGCACACTGACATTTCTGGGGAACACAATAACAAGCTACTCATGTGCAAGATTAACCTGTACATGCCGGCCATGAACCAACAGTTGAGGACTGTATATATGCTTAACAGCTACTGGAACTCCCTTCATCCACTTTATATGGGCCTACCCGAGTATGGGTTGACAGCACTTAATACAACAGTACTATTTCTATAATGCAAGAGTACAACAACATATCGAAGAAAGTGACATGGACACACTCCAGGAATTATACCTTTATTAATTACATAACACTTTTCTAGAGGCTCTCTCATTTATTTGATATAACAGTGCATGTAGAAGACTTATTCAAGATGTATTATACCTTTATTATGGGTTACAACACTCTTTTTCAGGATCTCTCACTTATTTTATAAAACAGTACATGCAGAGAAGTTATTCAAGACTTATTATACCTTTATTACTGGGCTACAACACTTTTTTTCAGGCTCTCTCACTTATTTCATATAACAATACATGCAGAATAATTACTAACCTGCCTGGTGGCACAGCCTTAGCAGCCTATCTGCATAGGCTTGCTGATTTGCAGCATGGACTCCTGCAGCTGTGAAGTAAATGAAGTGATATTGAGACATACCTATCCATAATATAGACTACAATAGCAATTCTTGCATACTTCATTCCATGGCTACCTACTCAGTAGTGGGGCATTTTCCATCCCACGGGCCTCCTGTATCCACTGGTTCAGTCAGTCCTCCTTGCGTCTCTTCAGGTCTGAGTAGTGGTGTCTAACCTGCTCACCAGTCTGATGGATGCCTGTGGCACTGGTAAGATCATGAGCTAGATGGTTCCAGGCTTCCACTTTGTATTCGGTGCCCTGGAACTGGCCCTGCAAGAGTCTCTCATCATGATTATGGACGAGGAGCCATAACCATTACATTTGACTCCTCAATGCCCCAACGTTGCGCTCGAAATCGAGAGCACTCTCCAACACCGGCCATGCTGACTGCAGATGGGAGCTACAACCAGTTATGGCAAGTATTCCCACCTATGGAGCTTAAATATGCCTCATTTCCCGCACTTATTTGTGATTGGCCGGTTTTGAAAAATCTCAGCTGAAAGCACACCTGCTTAGCAATGAGTAAACTTCCATTGATATGTATGTGTGTGTTGAAAGTGCATGCATATGAAAAGCTGTCATGGCTTAGTGGTTTAGTACTGTGATTATGGTGCACAGTATCCCGGGTTCGAGGCTTGTGATTGCTTTTTATTTTACTACTGGCCAGACCGGCTAGGAGGTGTGGCTGTGTTTAGCCAACTTTGCTCAACTTTGCCCAACGGTGCTCTACGGTGCTCTACGTTTCTCAATGTTGCCCGACGCGCTAGTTAGCATGGTGCACAGCTACGCGCAAACATGTTTTGTTTGCGCTAGTTGGCGTGATGCGCAGCTACGTGCAAAGCCATTGTGCTAGTTAAAGCAGTGCTGAGCTATGAGCAGTTATACTTAAATGTGCTTAATACTGGCAAACGTTGCTTAGCAGTGCTTCACATTGATTAAGATACGTTACTTATGTATTCATCAGTATGCATAACCATTTCACCTTCTTATATATATATATATATATATATATCTATATAAAATATTGTTAATTCCTACACAGGCCATTTCAATGCTTTTTACTAAAATTTAAAGGATAAATGTCAGGAATTATGTTTATATACAGATTTCAAACAGAAAATAGAAAGGGGAGTGGTGGGACTCGAACCGGGAATGCCTCCTCTTTGTGCGAAGGCTCTACCACTACGCTATTTCTATTTGGCTTAATTTGCATATAAGTTTCTTATTATCCTCTTCATTGTCTAAACTGCTAACTGTAGCTAAGCAATGGGCAAACCCGCGCAAACCCTCGCAAATACGGGCAGCTATATCGGGAATAATAAAAAATATAAAAGTTTTACATTTTATAATTGTACAGGGGTTTAAAATGTGGGGGAGTGTAGTGTTGGGTATGTACACATTTGAGCAGACTCACTCATGTCAGTTGACATTTCCCAGTTGAGAGACTTGCAGGGGCGTGGATTTTTGGCCTGCTCGGCAGTCCGACACGCCCCCTGCACTCATGCACGCTCCATGTTAGCCTTAGAGTTGAGGCAGCATGCCCTCATAAATATGCATGGCGCGCTGACATCTTACTCTTAGGCTGCAGTTTCTGTGAAAGACTAACTTAGTCTTACACGGAAGGTTAGTGAATCCTGGGGATTAAGAATGTTTAAAACTACGTATTCATTTTTTATTTATTGGTGTACTGTTAGTATATTTAAGATGTGTGTTTAGGCAAAAGTAGTTGTATTTTTTTTTTTAAATATTATTTTTTCTGTTATACAAAATTGGTGTTTAACTGACTGCTTAATTAGGCATGATTGATAGTTTAATTGAATGAACTTGTGTGTATATTAAAAGACTTTACTGTTGTATTGATTTTATTCTGAAGAAGTCTCTTGTGGGACGAAAGCAATTATTAAAGTTGGTTGTTCTCTAAAGTCTGCTTTTTACTCCTGGTGGTCTTTGTTCTACCTGCTAGTGGACTTTTACTGGTATTTAGTTTACTTCTGCTCCGTCTTGTGGGGATATTTGTTGTTACACGCATATGCTTACAAATGAGAAAAGCATGCATGTTTGCTAGTGTGAATGTTGATAGTGTGAGACACAAAGCTAAGATGAATAAGAGATATAAGCCAAAGAATGTGGCACGCAGTACCCAACTTTAACCGTAAACTGAATGGGGCAGCTAATAGCAATCTTATTGTTAACTATCATAATTGTGGCAGTAACCATGAACCTAAACAAGAAAAGTGCTTAGCTTTTGGTCAGCAATGTCACAGGTGTAAAAAGTGGAATCAGTTCAAAAGGCTTTATAAGTCTAAAATACCACAATCTTTTAATAAAAGAGAGCATCCAAAGATGCAAGTAGATCAGTTAAAAAGCCGCAAGCAAACATTTTATGTTGATGGTGCATCTGTGATTGATGAAACAATTAATACAGTGAACTATCAGCTAACTGGTAATCTGGCAGCAAAGGGTGAAATATTTTGAGCTTAAAGTAGATACTGGGTCCAAGTACGATGTTATATCAGCACAAATGTTTGCCATAGTAAAAGCTGGTGAAAAACTTGATTCAGAAAAGTGAGCAAAACATGTTGCTTATGGTGGTGAAGAGATTCAAATTGATGGGGCAGTAGTTCTCACATGCCGTTCTGCTTGGAATAGATATGGCTTGCAGTTTTATATAGTCAAAAGACATGTACAGTCATTGTTAGGCTTCAAAGATAGTTTGAGATTGGGACCAATTTCATTCAATAAAGAGGTCCACCATATAAGTCTGAATAACAACGATAGTTTTACACAGAATATTTTTTGTGAATATGCTGATATTTTCAAAGATGAGCTTGGCAAGCTACCAGTCACGTATTCCATGAGGTTAAACCATGAAGCAAGCCCAGTTCTACAACCAGACAGGAAGATTTCAGTAGCAACGCAGAGTAAAGTGAAAACAGCACTAGACAAAATGGTGAATTTAAGTGTAATAACTCCAGTAAAAGAACCAAATGAAAGGGTATCCTCCATGGTCCTAGCTCATAAGAAAAGCTCAGATGATATTTGAGTATGTATTGCTCTGAGAGATTTAAACAAAGAGCTTAAACATCCTCCACAAGAAGAAGTAGCAGCTCTCATACCAAATGCCTGTATTTTTTCAGTCTTAGATGCAGAAAGTTCATTTTGGCAGATTTTGGTGGATCACAAATCTTCATTGTTAACTAATTTTAGTACACCATTTAGTAGATACAGATTCTTGAGAATGTCATTTGGGATAAATTCTGCCAGTGAGATATTTCAATGTGTGATGGAGCAAATTTTTTAATGTTATCCATGTGCTATCATAGTAAATGACATTATTGTAGAGGGCAAGGGTGAAGACAAACATGATAGAAACCGTAAGAAAGTTCTAGACCATGCAGATGAAGTCAATCTTAAATTGAATCCCCAGAAATGTAAATTTAAACTAAGAGAAGTTACTTATTTGTTTACTAATTCTGGTTTACAACCAGATCTGTCTAAGCGAGCAGCAATTCTTGATATGCTAGTTCCAGACAATGTCACATCTTTGCAACATTTTCTTGGTATGGTCAACCATTTAGGAAAGTTCATCCCAGACTTAAGTGAGCTTTCAACACCGTTGCATGAGCTGACATGCAAAAATGTAAACTGGTCCTGGTTAGAGCAATACCAAAGAGCAACTGAAGTTCTGAAGCAGAAAATTGCCAGTCCACCCACATTGATTCTCACAAACCAGTAACCCTTTCATGCGATGCTTCAAAGTATGGTCTTGGTGCAGCATTTCTTCAAGAAGGCATACCAGTAGCCTGTGCATCCAGAACTTTAGTCCAAACTGCGATGCAGTATGCACAAATTGAAAAAGAGCTTTTGGCAGTAGTGTTCGCATGTTCAAAGTTCGGTGATTATATTTATGGCAAACCTGTTCAAACAGAGACTGATCACCAACCTCTAGTGACAATTCTAAAAAAATCAATACATTCAGCCCCAGCATGCCTGCAATATATGATGCTAAAATTACAAAAGTACAATTTTGATATTGTCTACACAAAATGCAAATTTCTATACCTTGCAGGTGCTTTATCAAGAGCATCCAGACAAACAACAGAACAGCATGACAATGAGAAACCAGACTTGGAAGTCATGAAATTCAAAAATTTTTCCCTATCATGCCTTGAAGTTAGATATCACACAGCTTTAGACCATAATGAGTAATATTTCTGCTGAGCCACTGTAGCTAGATAGCTCGTGCATATAAATACTGAGCATGTGCAAGAACAGTGCATATAAATTCTGAGCATGTGTGAGAAGCGTGCATATAAATACTGAGCACGTGTGAGAACAGTGCCATTTTGTACAGTCAGCCAGAGTGAGTGCAGGCATGTATGCAGATGCACATGTGAGTATGTTTGAAGTAATGAGTGTATCAGTCGACTTAAGTACAAGTTCTAATTAGAGTTCCTGACAAAGTTTATGTACAATAAATATCCTGAACCCATATACCACTTTATCATCACTTCTGAATGCATGAGACAAGAGACAAACATCATGAACATAACGAGGACTTTTTACTTAATATTATACATTTCAAATTGCTTTCTCAAACATTTCATCTAACATGGGCTTGCATTATTGGCTCTAACATCCTTTAACACAATTTGTTATGGTTTTTCATGAATAATATTTTGGTTTCTTCAAAATATTATCATACAACATTGCTGTGCTGCTTACCAATGTTCTATTTTTCAAACAATGATTGTTGATTGACATTTTAATAGCATGTGTAATCTTTCACTAGTTAAGTTAATGCTCCCCCTTCTATGTTCAGCTTCTGTAGAGGGTATTTTCATATGCTCTAAATTACATCTATGTATCTCTGCTTAAAACAGTGACCAGGAAAGGTCCTTAATAGGTATTGTTCTGCCTAGGATTCTGTAGTATTGTTGGCCTAATTGCTTAAAGCACATAGACTCATTCATGCCTTCCTCTGTGGTCAATACTGTGGCCTGCTGACACTTTTACAGTGTGACCATTATAATTATGTCATCTTAAAAGGATCTTCATCATCAGTACTTCTCTTGTTACTCATGTGAACTTACATCTGTCTTGTTGGTTAGGCTTCATTTGGTGGCCACCAAAGAGCAGATAGCAGCTTTCTTCCCTTCTGTGGTATAAACTTGTTTGAGGACAGTCTGACTGTTGAACATATTTTAACTGGTTTTCATGTCTTCTCCATGTGCATCACATGATCAGTGGTGAGGTCTAAGTACCATTTGCCAGTTCTGTGGTGTCTTTCCAGCACCTTCTGAGCATCCATGAAATTTGTCAGCGACCTCTCTTTTTGTATGCTGAGATTAGGGTTTGTGGACTCAATTGTATACTGTTGGTTGTACTAAGTACCACTTAGAACACAATTTCCTGAGTACAAATAACACATATTGTATGATAATGATGCTTGCATGTATGTTTTAATGTGATAAAAGAAAATGGTCAGATGTCTTACCACAGGGGTAATATCTTTAACAGATATCTTAATGGCATTGTCGTTGTTGTTGTCATTGGTTTCCAATTTTGTACATGGGTCAGGTATGATATTAACAATGACCATCGCATACAGCCACTGCTCACACCACCATGTGGCTACCTCTTCTTTACATTTACACATTTCTTTCATCGAAGTTCTTAGTAGCTGGGTAACTAAATGTAGACATAAATTATTTAAATACCAAAGGAGGAACCTCTATTGATTTTTCAAACTGCAGACCAATAACTATTTCATCTATCAACACTCACAGTACCTCTGTCCATACCATAGCACAACTGCCTTTCTTAAGTTCATGAAAATGATCATTTATCAATAGGAATGCAGATAACCTAGTCTCATCTTTCTTCCTTGACCTTGGCGTATCCAAGGCATTTAACAATGTGTCCCTCCAAGAATACAAACAGAGCTCTTTTCCTTTGGCATCAGTCACTCATCTCCCTCTTGTTTCCTCATTTACTTATCAACCAAACAACAAGCTATTAATTGCCAACAATATTTTTCATCTTTTCTAGCTGTGATAGTTGATATCCTAAAGAGATCCATCTTAGGATCTCTGCTCTTTAATATTTTCATAAGCAATCTCATCCATATAATTATGGCTTATAACCTCCCAAATGCTTCTAAATATAAAGCAAACCAAAGTAACACTATTCGGCCCTAAAGAAATTCATATCAAACATATAATTTTCACATAAAATTAACAAACTAATTTGCACACATAGCACAAGCATTTATATGTATTTTAAAGTGATTTTTTTTTTAATTTTGCAAGACGTTTATGTTACTTTGATGACATTTGTATTTTATGGACACTGTCAGTTAGAAAATTTTATAGATTACCTAGACGCCACCACAGAATTTCTATGATTTATGTTCTCATATAATACAAAACAAATGAACTATCTAAATACTGTTATTTTAAAAACAGATAATGGTTTTAAGTTCAGTATGTACAGAAAACCTAAGTATAGATCACTTCTGTGGCTCTGCTCAACAGTGGCACAGGAAAATAATTTTCATGGGTGGTAAAAGCCAGGGTATCTTTTTGGCTGGGCTTGTATAGGCCCCAGGGCCGATAGCCTAGTACCTACCTATGAACCTATGAACGTATAGTAATTGTTGTTTCTAGTTTTCATGTTCACACGCCTTTTGGCAAAAGATAAGTTTGGTAAAGGGGCAGACAATTAGGCACACTAAAATGATCTCAGACACAGATCAATTCTTAAAAGAAATTGACAAATTAAAAGGTAGGTTTTATGATAGGGTTTATCCTAGACATACAGTTTAAAATGTGATTAGTGAACTTGTGACAGCTAGGGAACATACATTTAAACCCATATTGGGTATTGGGTTAGTTGATGTTATAACAGCATGAAAAGAAGGCATTTCCACTTTTGGGACCACCATGGTGTTGGAATATAACAGTGAATATCTGGAGAGGAGAGCTATTATTCAGAAAACATGGAATATATTAATTTTGAATCCTGATATATATTCAGCAGTTGGGAGCCAATATAGAATAGCCAGTAAGGTTTTTAAGAACATTAAAAATATTTTCGAACAAGGAGTGGGGTATATGATTATAATATTCATGGCAAGATGGTGAAGTGTGGACACTGTAAGCAATGCTTGTATATTATGCAGGTATACCATCTATTTATAAAATGTATAAATATTACATTTATAAAAGGAAATTGTTTAACAGCTGGTGTGTTATATCTGGGAAAATGTGATACTTGTACCTCATTTTATATGGGGAAAACTGAGAGGGCATTAAGAAAATAATTAAATTAGCACAATTATGACATATCAGCGAAAAAATATGTTTAGTGCTCTTTACAAGCAGTCCACTGTATATTTGGACTTTAACATGTTCAGATTTGTTATTATTCATAAAATTTGTATTAACCCTAAAATGGGTTATTGAAAAAACACATTGGAATATAAGGAACTTTTGTGGCAGCTCAGACTGAATGCCAGTTCATCGCGAGGTCTCAATGAGAACATTTTCATTAAGCCTGTTTGAAAATTGCAAGCTGCAAATTTCTAATGACAGTAGCATATTTTCATATTTTACATGCTAGGAGATTTCTTTAGTAATAGGTAGGAAATTAAATAAGGTGCCATGATATATTACTTTTGTTTTATGTAAATTGTGTTATAAACAGTATGTTTACTGTATTTTGCTGAGTATTTTATTAGCTTTGAAATAATTATGATATATGTCTTTAAATGAGGATAGTTGCTTTTTTATTGGATTAATTAAGTTATTAATCAATTAAGATTTTAGGTGTATAAATTATGTGGTGTTTATATTCAAACTTAATTCTGATGAAGTCTGAGGCAGAGACAAAAGCACTCAGTTGGCTAGTTTTGTGAACTTATAATAAACTTGTTTTGACAATATTAATGATTTTCATGGTCATTTCTAGAAGCACCTGCATACACTAGCAGAATGCTACAAGTTTCTTTGGTTACCAACAATATTCAAAATGACATGTCATACATTTTTCTCACAAGAGTATGTTGGTGTTGTCTTTTGGCTTTTCCCAGTTAGGGTTCACCGCAGCGGAACTCCGGTCCGCTAATGATTGGCAGTAGATTTTGATGAACGCCGAGGTGCCAGCTCGACGTTCAACCTTCAACGAAGGCACGCCCATTTACGCATGTCTTTTGAATGCCCACAAAACCACAGGGAGGACATGCAGACTCCACACAGAAGGCATTCTCCGCACTCCAACTGAGAATCGAATGGGAGAACCTCTTGCTTTGAGGCAACAACGCTACTGCTGCACCACAGCGGAATTATATGTATGATTAATATCCACCTTGCAGGACAGCATGTACAGAGGTGCCAAAATATAATTTCAAAAGTAAATCAGATATTCTCAGCCAAAAGCATTTGCTGAATTCACAGTGGAACATATATAAATGCACTGAGTGTCACAGCCATATTTCACACCATGTGTGCAATACCTTTTTGTGCTTTCTATTACACAAATGTAGTTGGCAAGGTTGCCCATCACTGTGCACAGGCTGGCACATGTGAGATCTCAACTGGTGCCAATTTCCTGCCATGCTTCCAAATATCCTTAAGAAGATTTACAGTCCAAAGGTGTTGCATAGAGAAGACCATGAACTTTGTGGCCCTCCTCATAAAGCACTACAGCTGTAGGCTACTGCAGAAGGACTAAACCAGGTCTCAGTACAAGACTGAGGCTGGAATCACATGGTCAATGCAGCTACCAGTGCAACTGGCATTCCACTCATTAGTGAACAATGCTGTTACAATTATAGGTTCATAGGTAGGTACTAGGCTATCAGCCCAAGGGCCTACGTAAGCCTAGCCAGAAAGGTTCCATAGCTTATGCCACCCAAGAAAGTTATTTTCCTGTGCCACTGTCCAGCAGAGACACAGAAGTGATCCCCGGAGTGTATTTCTTATTTCCCATCCACTCATCAAGATTTTTCTTGAACAGTGCTAATGAAGAACTTTGCTTGACATAGATGGGTAGCTTGTTCCAGAGTATAGGAACTCTCTGGGACAGGAATCTATCCCTCCAGCGTGTCCTGTTTATTCTGGTGACAAGGTTTAGGTCCCTAGAGTATGTAGCTCAGAGGGACTGGGATTTCTTTAGGTGTAGCATGTCCAACAGCTCTGGGTTTGACATAGCTTTATATGTTAGGCAGAGATAACCTCGGAGTAGGCAATATGCTACGGAGTAAAGCTGGAGTTTTCTGAGGTGGTCAGTGTAGGGCATTTGTTTGAGGTCAGTAATCCTCTTTGCGAGGTACTTCTGTGGCCTTTCCAGCTGGTGCTGATGTCTTGTGAGGTACATTCCAAAAGGGGCGTTGTACTCTATAATGGGTCTAATGAGTGATGAGTAGAGGGGAACAATGACCTCTTTTTTGCTGGATGAGAACCCTTTTATGATGAGGTGTGCCATGTAGAAGGATTTCCTGACTACTGTGGCAATGTGATTATCAAAGGAGAGACTACTGTCCACCTGGATCCCAAGGTCTCTTATCAAGCATTTGGTATTAAGTAGATTCCTGCCTATGTGGTAGTTCATGGGTACAGAGTTTTTACCAAAGGGGATGACACTGCACTTTTTGGCATTGAGCTTGAGGCCATGGCTATGACACCAGGCATCTGTCTCAGTGAGGCACTTCTGTAGGATGTCCACATCATTTGGGGACTTGACTATAGCTCCTAGTTTGCAGTCATCTGCGAACTTCGTTAGCCAGAGGCCTTCTGTGTTAGTCTGTACTTCAGAGAAGTAGATACCAAACAGGAGAGGTCCCAGGACAGAACCCTGTGGTACTCCACTTGTCACTGCATTGAGGTTAGATTTGGAGTCTGCAACTTTTACAGTGTGGGTTCTGTCAGTGAGCCAGTTGGCAACCCATCTTGTGATGTAGGGATTTATACCTAGTTTAGTGAGTTTAGCTATAATTCCAGAATGCGGGATGGTGTCGAAAGCCTTGGTGAGGTCAAGATAGGCTGTGTGAACCACCTTACCTTCATCCACGGCTTTGGTGACTGCCTCAAAGAAGTTGATCAGGTTCAGGAGGCATGATCTGCCTTTCACAAACCCAAACTGGGTGGGATCCAGAGTTTGGAGGTTACCAATGTCTTTGTTTATGAGTTCCATGATGATACGTTCCATGGCCTTGCAGACCAGGCTCGTCAGGCTAATAGGTCGATAGTTCCCGGGATCAGTGGTGGCTCCCCCTTTGTGGAGTGGGATCACTGTTACTGTGTGCCATTCAGTGGGCACAAAGCTTAATGTGAGGCTATTATTGAACATGGTGCTTAAGTGGGGAGCCAGTTCATTCTGAAGTTCATGTAAAACGCAGCCTGGGATGTTGTCCAGTCCCATGGATGCTGTGTTTTTGGCTTTAGAGAGTGCAGCTTTTACCTGCGCAGTTGTGATTACAGGGACTCTGACATGAAAAGGCACAAGCAGGACTTCCTGAGATGATGGAAGGCAGAATTTAGGACTGCTGACTTTATGAGTTGTTAAAGTATTGTGACCCATCAGGCAATGCAATACCATGGACTGCCATTGCATACAGTATTTCATTTGTCATTATGCTTTTTTTTCTGTTTTCTGTTCTGTACAGCCTCTGCAGAGACAGCCCAGAATAGGGAGTCACATCAGGAATGATTGGCATGCCTCACAGTGACATAGGATAAGTATGGCTCAGGTATAAATACAAGCAAAATCATAATACATCAGAAATGTACCAAATTTCAGGACATCACTCAATATTAACTTGAGACACACACAGGTGAGTAGGCATACCTTACATATACAAGGCATACATGCCTGCTCCGATCACTTGATCATTACATTAGACAAAACATTAATCAGCTTAGCTGTGTGGGTTAAATTCCAAGCAGCAGCTATTAGCTTTTATTACAGAATAATATATAAAACCTATTTTCTGCAGTTATGAAATAATATTAAAGTTTCCATCTTTGTAAATGGATGTCTTTAATTGGAATGCACATATCATATATGCCATAGTCACCTGTTTGCCTAATGCACATAATAATAAGATTGATGTGTTTTATGAATCATTTATTACTTCACTTTCGTATCTGGATGGGACAAAGGTTACCATATGAATATGTAATTTTAGAAAATATTTTGAACTATAACATTCATATGGACTTAATTTTATTTTATCTGTTTTCTCTAGCCCCAACCTATATATTTTTTTAATAATTTTTTTTTATATTTTTTGGCAAACATTCCTGCTGCAGCACAAATGACCATCAGTACAGGGAGCTAGACTGACCACTGGGGTTCAGTCCACCATACCTCCACAGGTCGCTGCAGTGGCACCACCTCATGCAGCACAGACACTCAGCACGTGTGGATCATAACCTGTCAGAGTTGCCTCCACAACTCCTGCACTACCTTCTCTGAATGTCAGTTAAAACTCTGCCCTGGAGGCTGGTGCAGTAGTACTCATTAGGAATAGTACTAGAGTGGAGGTAGCAATTTTGTCACCTGTGAGGAGCTGACAGGGGTAATGGAAGACATTATGGAGAGGAACCTTGGGGCCTGAAGCAGCAGAATTGAAAATGTCCTGAATCCCATAGCTAAGTGGATGGCCCATCCAGCTTTGATCCAGGTATGTGTGACTGGGATGACACTTGTGAAGGTGAGTACCAGATTCTCATTGTACTCACAATGGATACACATGCACCATCAATATCCTCTCCCTGTCCCCAGTCATGGTGTCCCCCAATCTTTTGTGTCCATCACCATCCCTGCCTGTCTCATATGTCCTGTATGTCTGCACCTGCTATTTAACTTACTTTCCCTGTTTAATTCTCTTCTTTTTTTAATCACATTCCACAACACTCCTCTCTCTCATAAAAAAAAAAAAAAAATGCACCCCACGTGTATCTCTATACTTCACATGTCCAATTGACTCTATGACATCATTCAGTTATTGCAAGTCATCCCTGACATGGCAACTATCCATATTCATCAGAAATGTTTTTCCAAGTCCACATTTATCTTGTGAAGAAGTTGATAGCTATGGGTCTCTCCCACCACCATCCTGCACATTCCTATATTCTTCCCCCAGTATCCTATCCTCTGCTTGCCCCCATTTGCACCACTGTCCTATCAACCCTGTTTTCACACATTTAATCTGGTCAAACTACAGCATCTCTGAGATGGCCTATAAAAGTAACCTTCGATTTTTGTTCTCAGCATTTGTATGGTGATTAGCGTCGAGCGCCAGTGATTAATGCCAGTAAATGCCATTTCAAATTCTATAGAAAAAAATGAAGATTTGAACTTCAACTGCATTTATTTATTTATTTGTTTGTTTGTTTATTTATTGACATTTGATTACCAAGAAAGTCCGACTGAGTAGGTTCCCATTTTCAGAATTTGCCTGGGGAGAAAATCTCCAAAGTATTACTAAAAAAAATTTTAAGAACAGTAATTTTGCAGTCTTTAAAAATAATATAAAAAACAACTATGGTTTAAGTAATTATACCAAATTAGACATAATATAAAAACATTGGTTACGAATAGATGCAAGTTATATGACAATGATTTAATAGTTAGAGAAATGTTAGCCAATTTATGAAGAATTCAAAGGTAAGTTAGTATAATACAAACAGGAATTGTAATACAAAGTGAGAGAAAAGCAGGATTAAGGTATATTTAGAGAGAAAGCCAGGGGGAGAGAAATTGATAGAAGTAAGGAATTGAATGAAGAAGGGACAGTAAGGTGATGTAAGGTAAGAATAAGTATCTGTTCACATTTGGGATGTAGTTTATCCTGGTGTTGAGCAAAAAAAAGAGCCAGCTTTTGGCTAGTAAGTCTTTCAGAATGGTTTTGAAGGATAGGAGGAAGGATATTGACCTGATAGATAGAGAGAAGGAATTTCAGGCATATTTGACAAGTTTGTGGTGAGACAGGAGTTTTTGGTCACTGGATCATAATAACCAACTAGAAACATTGTTGTCTAGAATGTCATTTAGTATTGGACAAGCAGTTGGATACTGGATGATTTTATAGGTGGTAAGAAACTGTTTATGTTCGCTGATGTGGCAGTTCTAACCAATTTAAGCTTTTTGTGTGTTACACAGAGGAGGGTTCTGAAAGGGGTACTTGCTGGAAATTTGGCAATTTGATTATGGCATTGATCAAGATTTCATTTTTGTGAAGCCTGGAGGTTAGTAAGGATGGGAGCACCATAAAAAAGTGTGGGGAGGAAATAAGTAGTGGCAAGTGTTGTTTTAATTGTGTCAGTCATAAAGTTTTTGGTACTATAAATCATCCCTAGTTTTTGATGAGTTTTTCTTTTGCAATTTTGTATATGAAGGTCGAATTTAAGGTCATCATCCACTATCATCCTTAATAATTTGCTATGAGAAATTACTTCAATGGTTGTATTATCAAGAGAAGACTTTAAATTTTGTTTTTCCATGGGAAGAGGGATTTGGGGAAAAAGGGGTTTGTTTATTTTTTAGGTTCGAGCAGGAGTTGTGAGTTACAAAGTCATGTTTCAGTTGCTGCTAAAGCTTCCTGAGTAACTTGTTGAAAGATGTGCAAATGAGTGTGGCGTCATCTGCATACTGTATTAGGGAGGCCTGTTGTGTAGTCACATAGAGGGTGTTCGTGAGAATGTCAAACTGTAAAAGTCCAGTTATTTTGATGCAAATGTGCTTAGCTTCACTATGCTATACAAATACAGAGTGATAACAGTAGAGTGTGAGACAGTTACTCATAGTTTTATTATTCTGCACAATCTAATGTACACCTTATAGGATGTTACAATTGTCATTAGTGTGATGAAGGCTCATGCCTACATTCTACCTTGCTCCAATATTTTGTCACTGTCCTTTCAAATGTAATTTTTAACTGTATGAAGTGTAAGTTTGTATGTTGTTTGCTCAAACAATGCTCAGCTCTGTAGACTGATTTTGCATAGTGTCCAGAAGTGCAGCAAACATTATTCAATGTTTTTTCATATTAATAATACGTGTGGAAATGTGGCCTACATATGTTCTTAACATGCTAATCTGTTGCTTATTTCTTAATTATGTGTCTAATATCCTACCCTACTTGCTTCCAAATTGTGAACACTTTACATAAATAGTTCATAAATAAAATGTGTTTATGTGTCCCTCTCCTTCTTGGTCATCACTGTTTGTCTTCAGTATTTGAGTGATGCCTGTCACTGGGTAGCAATAATAACTGATGTTAAATGTCAGGTAACCTCTTATAGCAAAAAACTGTGACATTTCGCCTTTGCATGCAGTAGTCTGCTTCCCCTCACGCTATTGTGTTTAGTCTCACTGTGCTTTTAAAAGTAATATCGACAGCCCTATGAGCAGAAAGTTATTAGCATATGTTGAGCAAGCTGTGGGATGTCACGTAGACCACACAAGATGTTTCATTTGTCATTACTGTTATGCAGTATACTGCAGACATACTCCCTTGCTTCATACTGTTTTTATTGTCCCTTCACGTGTGTGGTTTAGGACATGACATTTGCCTTTCTTTGTGGTGCTATCAGCTAATAATCACATCTATAAACTGTTTTGGAGGTGTTTGAATCCAACATCAGTTGTAACATTCTTTACTTTATCATCTGTCTTTACATTTTTCCCTGTTAAATTATAAAGAGATATGTTAATTCACCAGCAATACCCTGCTTGGTTCTGAGTGTGTTGCACATCCATCACAAACAATTATGCTAGCACACCAACACAATATACTTCCAAATTATGTAAAATGCTGTGGGACCTTTGCTGAGTGTTATTATGTATTGTCCTTTCAGATGTTGGAAATGTATGTTTTCTAATTATGTTGTACATTGTACACACTATAGAAATAGTCACAGTGACAAACCAGATAATGAAGACTTGCATACAATGATCCTGAGTTGAACAGTCAGCACTGGTGTCAATTCACTGTTTGACAGCTGTAATTATCAGTGGTCAATCACATGATCAATACTCAATAATATGAATCACTTATATCTCACTCATAATGCCACAGCTCCCATGAATAAAATATATATCAGTTTTCTGAGCAGTATTGCATTACTTGTGATCAACACATTGCTGTTTTGTCTGCTTTTCAAAATACTTTCCTTTTCACCCAAAAATGTGATGTACACTATCGTCTCTGCAACCAACTGCTGATTGCAGATGCGCACTCACTCATATGTATCAACCTCTAAGTGCAAGAAATCTGGACAACGCCAAAAAATGGGGGGAGGGAGGCAAAGGTCCAAAATCAGGGACATATTTTGTATAGTGTTCTTACAAACGTATTTTCTAAAATAACAGGTTTTGTATTAGTATGCATTTTCTGAAGGATGTAAAGTCTCAAAACTCAAAATGCCTGCCATTATTTTTTGACTCTAATCGTCAATGGCTTGCCAGAAAAACATGCAATTTAGGAGGAACAGACCCAAAATATGAAGCAAAAATATGGATAAGACTTCTACTGGGATGGCAGAGATTGATACAATGTACTCTAGTTTGGGCACTTTGATATTCAGGTGTTTGAATCTGACATTCTCTAAATAGTGTGTTTGTGTATGTTACTAGAGCCACTGAGATGACTACATTATCCAACATATATGTTTGTGTACTGCTTCACTAATGCAAGATATTGATATGGGCAGAGAAATCACCATACTCTTTCACTCAGTTTTAAGCCACACATATGCCTTGTAGCACAATAATGATCTGTTGCCTTCAAATATGCTCTGTCTCACACTTGTAGTCAGACTTCACTTGTTTTTTTTTTTTTCAAAATGGTTTTATTAAGATTTATAGTAAAACAACAACATGTAACATCACCATATACATGTAGAAATTGAAAAGATAAAAATCAGGTAACAAAAATAAAAAAAATATACAACTATTTACATGGTGTCTACATAAGCTAAAAAGATTTACAAATGCAAGTAGTATATGTCGCTATCTTCCATTTGAATTGAACAGTGTCTGCTTATTTAACAGTTGCTTAAGTTTTGTCCACACATTATAAGAAGTGGTGATTCTTGAAGTTCTTTCCTTGATTGACAATAGTTCTAGATGACAAACTTTGGGTGCAATATTGAGAACTTCTTTGGTTGATGGGGTCGATTCACTTTTCCAATTTTTAGTGATCACTTTCCTTGCAATTGACAGGAGAGGCCAAAGAAGATGATGGTTTATTTTTTTACACATGATGGGATTGGAGTATTAAATAAGATTAGTGATTTATTCAATTCAAAATTGTCAGCCAATAGTTCCTGTAAAAAAGAATTGATATTATTCCAAAATGGTTCTATTATAATACATTCCTATATCATATGCTGTCAATCTGCTTTGATGTTCAACTTACATCTGCAACATATGACATTTTTTGAGACATTAGCTACATTTTGTATGGTGTAATGAATGCTTTATGCATATACTTCCAAGAAAATAGCTTCCATTTTAAAGATGAAGTGGTTTGTTTAGAGGAGGATATCATTTTTCCATCCTCATTTGGATTATAATTGTTAATGGATTTAAAATAATCCCAATAATTTTATTTACAGTATTCTGAATTATTTTTAGTTATCTTATAGATTTTAGATAGAAGTCATTTTTCTGTAATATTTTGGCATACCAAAATAGTGAAGAGGTCTATAAATTTTGGAAGTGATTTTTTTGTTCTATTGATTGATTAGATTTACTCTTTTCTCTATTGAATATCTACAATTTTGAATATCTAACTACATTTCATCAGCAATTTTTTTTCTAAAATGAAATCTAGAAAATGTAACTTTTCTTTGTCCATCAGCTGATGCCAAAATAATAGATTTTTTCTTTAAAAGCAGACATTGCAATTATATTAAAAGTGTTTATGTTACACCTACTCCATTTTTCTAGATCTCTTACCTATTATGATCATATTTATAACCCTGGTTGAGCTGGGAGATAGCTCAACAGTGCTATGGGAATGGACACGCATGTGGACTTTTATCAATGTGATATTTTTAAACTGATTTACAATACTTTCAGATCATTTTATTCTAGGGGTTTACTAGATACATGGTTACTTATCTGCCACTTTAGTAAAAACTTTCTACTTGTAATGTTAATCTCTTCCAGGCCAAGTAGTTAAGGGAGTAGGCATGTAGGAAGGGCAGGGAGGGATTATGTACTGCTTGCTGAAATCATAATACAAACTCAGTTTTTATTAATGCTAAGAATATTAACTGACCTCATACACACTAACACTTACAAAATAATTAACCTTATATGATGTAGAATATTGATTCTTGGAACGTAAAGGGGATCCAAATAGCTAAAAAAAGGAAATCATTTTTTTCGTTTAGCTATAAATTCAAAAGCGAATATAATCATGATACAGGAGACTTGTACGTTAATTGAACAATGGAAACAGAAGTTAAGGAAAAAATGAATTAAAACAATTGTGGCCATGGGGGAAAAGTCAAATGGAGTTGCAATTATTGTCAAACAATCATTTCAAGACACTATTCTGGAACTGGATACTGATCAGGAAGGTAGATGGTGCTATATAAAGATCAAATCCCCAAATATTAATAAACCTATACCTCTCCTAAACATTTATGCACCATGTATAAAACAACAGGATTTCACAGTATGCATATACAAGTTATTATCTAATTTCCCCGACCATTGTTATATTATAGGAGGAGATTGAAACATTGTTCAAAACCCTCTCATACATAGCTCAAACACTAGCACTTCATATACTCGCAAGTAACTGATGCACTCAATGAGTTAAAAAGAGACTTTATACTGGTTGATCCATACTGCATTCAGACAATAAATAAGCATAATGGCAAATATACATTCTACTCTCAATATCACAAAACTTGGTCTAGGCTGGATTTTTTCTTAATATCAACTACATTTCTGAATTTTGATATAGCACAAAATACAGATCCAAGATTCTTCTCAGATCACTCCAAAATTATGCTTACTATTAGCTGGTTTGGAAAGACAGATGACAACACTAATCAGTTTAACTGGACCTTAAATCTCAATCTGTTAACTAAAGAGGAAATAATTCAGGAAGTAGAAAATATACTTAACTTCTTTTACAGACTCTTCCCAAATTCCTTTTGATATCAAATGGGCTTCTGCAAAGGCTGTAATTAGAGGTATAATGATCAGTAAAGCATTGTACTGTAAAAAAAAACACAGCTAGAGAGATATCACTCAAAAACAAAATTACTAAACTTAAAAATAAATTACAAACTATGGCCAAGAAATAGAAAAACAATTACAACAGAAAGAATCTACAACATAAAGAATTATACCTTTTAAATGCTAATAATCTCTCTTTTCAAGACGTAAAAACAATAACCAATTATGCTGAATGGGCACAAATGCCATCCAAATTCCTAGCCAACCTAATAAATCAAAGAAAACCTCTACTAATTATTCTGGAACTTGGATACAAAGATAAAAAGTACAGCTCCGACCAGGACAAGGTCCAAATATTTGAGGAATTGTACTTGCATGCATACACAGAACAATCCAACATTATAACAAACCAGGAAATGGAAATATTCCTGAAACACCTGGCGACAGTGGATTTCCATTTGTGTTAGTTGGCTGAGTGACTACAATTATTTGCAACTATTTGCCTCTTGTTTTTGTTGGTACTTTTATTCTAACAACTCATAAAATATTACTGAATCTTTTTAAATACCTTAAAATTAATATTACTGATCAGCATCTAAATGCATCAAAAACAATATTTGTTCTTAAAGACAAAGCTGACCCTAAAAACCCAGGAAATTACATACCTATATATCTAAACAATGTGGACCATAAAAGATATTTGCCTCCATCTTAGCCAACAGATTAAAAACAGTGATAACTAACATTTCACCCTATAAGTCTGATTTTATTCAACAAAGACAAACCTATGACAACACCATAACACTGGATGCTATGATTACCTTGTCTAGTCAGAAAGACTCACCGCTCTTTACTCTGGTAATAGACGCATCTAAGGCTTTCAACAGAATCAATAAAAAATATTTATTTTCAATACTACCATATTTCACCATTCCCCCAGAATGTATAACATTCGTTAAAGTATTATACTCCAAAAAACATACTATACTACAGGTTAATAAAAGGTTCTCTTCTAGAATAGATATTAAAAATGGAATTATACAAGGATGCCCCCTGTTACCATATCTCTTCAATTTATATATAGAACCATTATTTCTACTTATTACACAAAAAAAAAACTATCAACAAATACCAAATTTATATAATACAATGAGCCTTCGCAGATGACCTGAACCTATATTTTACAATACCAAGCTCTGATATAGAGAAAATATACAAGCGATTACTCGAAATTCTCTAATTATAAAATAAACCCAGAAAAATCATTAGTATTTCCCGCCAATCTATCTTCCAAACTAACAATATACTCACTTCCCACAAAAATTTAATTTAGCCACACTATGAAATACCTTGGAATTATTTTTCTTCAAGACCAATTATTGGTGTACCAAAGCAATGTAACAAACCTATAGTCAACAATACAACAGGAACTTCATAGATGGGAAAAACTTCATTTATCGGTACTAGCCAGGGTTGCCATTATCAAAATGAACATTTTTATACCTATTCAATGGTACTGACATACCAATACAAACTAATTTCTTCCATAAACTACACTCCTCTCTCTCTCTCCAAGTTTGTATGGTATCCTAAATCAGTCAGAGTTGCATATAAAAAACTGATTCTCCCTAAAGAAAAAGGAGGCTTAGCTCTCCCAGATTTTAAACTATACTATGACATAATAAGAGTCAACAGGGTCCTGGCAATATCCAAATGTACTCCAAGCAAGAAAATATGGTCTCCTAGTTGGATAACCCTATACTATTACTATGTTAAATCATTAAACATAAATCCCCAGGCTGTCCTTTTCTTGGACAAAAATAGTTTGAAGAACATAAAGTTACATAAAACAATTGGAGACAAAATTAAGACACTGCAAAAACTTATCAACTCATTGAGTTTATATAATGCCACCTCTGTATATGAATCCTAATCTTAAGAGTAATGATAAAATGTTAAACTTAAAACCATACCTCTTGCTAAGGGAGCTAATGGTGTTAGACCTTTATTCATATAGGAATCAATCCATCACAGAGCTGAGAACTTTGAACTTACCTAAATACTTAATTATGCTAAGACAAATCAGAGATATGTGGGCCAGCATACTAAATAATCCTACAATCACACAGAGAGACATAAGTTTAGTCAAAACACTCTGGTCTCTACTAACACCAAGAAAGAAAATGATATTCTGGACGTACAAACTCATAATGTCAATAAGGTGCCAAGAAGAAATACTTTTCTCAAAATACTGACATGGCATGGATCCACTAATTTCTAATGACCAAATGACTCAATCTATTCAAATGACAATTAAATATATTCCCTTTAGAAAAGTGAACTACACTCAGTTCATGATATTAAATAATGCGCACCTTACCCCGACACAAATAAATTTAAACCTACTTCATCCCCCTTATGTTCACATTGTGATAGCCAGAAAGCTGACCTACTTCATATATTCTGGAGCTGTAAATGCTCATACAAATTATGGTGTTCACTCAAAGTCAGATTAAGCAAAATGGGATAAGAGAAATCTACATTATCCTGGAAATTTGCCTATTACGTGTTCCCCCCTGTGAAGCTAAAGAAACAACAAGAAAGGATATTAATTACACTATTCACACTTGTAAAGTATTATATTACACTGACTTGGAATGAATTCAGACAAATAGCTAGTAGATACATAACAGCACACAAAACTTTTAATGCACAACCAAAAATGAAAAAAACATTTTTTGAATTTTGAAACTCGTTAATGGATCATATACTGAGATAACACCCGTTGACTCCTACCAATGTCCAATTATTAAGGAATGAAACCATATTATTTCTCTACACTTTGTACCCAACACCTCTCCCCCTCCATCATTTACTTATAATCAATAAAATTTTGGGATACTTGTTATATAATTCAGCCTAATTTTATTCTTCCCCAATAGAAATAATTACATACCAAGTACACCTACAAGGGTCTACATTGGATGCTCAAATGTTTAAAAGTTCGAGTGTCATATGGTGACACCATATGATCGAACTTTTAAAAGTTCGAACATCCCCCCCCCCAAAAAAAATAACAACACAAAATAACCTACCTGAACATTTTAAGCAGGGTGCCATGCTGCACCCTCCACACCCCTTGCTCTTTAAATATACCAACTCTGAGATCGTACTACAGTGCAGAAAAGGGAAATCTTCCCATTCCATGCTATACAGAGATCTCTGTTAAAATGTTCGAACTTTCAAAAGTTCGATCATATGGTGTCGACCATATGACACTCGAACATTTGAAAGTTCGAGCATCCAATATAGACCCCACCTACAATGTTATCATATTGGTTGCGTTTTACTGGCAATCAGTGCATATGTATATAGTTTATTGGATGATTTAATATTTTTCTCAACTTTTTTGCTAATCATATGTGATAACACCATTCTGTCACTCTATTACATTTTAGTGTACTTAACATTGTTATCTAACTATTTTTGTTTTCTGGTCTGTTATGTTTGTTTTTGGTATTAAACTCAATTGAAATGCTAGTTAAGAAATGTCAATAAAGGGATTGTTAAAAAATAAAAGTGTTTATGTTACTTTGTGTAAAAGCTATAGGGAATGTTAAGAATAGCCAATCTTTATATTCTGGATTTATATATATATATATATATATATATATATATATATATATATATATATATATATACACTTTCTAAAATCAACTAATACCATGTTGATGTAAAAAACATTTATTACATTATTTTGATTTTCCAATAAATAATCTTTTAATAGCCAAAGAAAGTTATTGTTAATTATTCTTATTATGATGTGCATATATACTCTAGTGTATGTCTTTCCATTTGGCAGTGTAATTATTATTTGCACATAAAATAATTGTCTTTATAATAGTAGATAAAGAATATAATTCTAAATCAGGAAAACTTATTCCCCCAAAATTCCAACTTCTTAAATGCTGCCTAAGAGCTAATCTAGGCTTGTTAGGGTACCAAAGAAATCTATGCATTCTTCTTCTTCTTCTTTCAGCTTTTCCCAGTTAGAGGTCATCACAGCGGATCACCTGTTTCCATTTCTTCCTGTCACACCACGACTATCGAAGGTGACCCTTTATTCCACAAGTAAGCGCTTTCACTGCAAAGTAGCAAACTTCTTAAATAATGGTTCAAAAACATTGTGTGTTTTATATATTTTTGTCTGTTTTTATATGTGTATTTTTAAACACTTAAATATTAATGAGCTTCCTGTTTTTATGTGTAATTTCATTGGCTCAACAGTTTTTGAAGTAGCGAACTTCTTAAATAATGGTTCAAAAACTGTTGAGCCAATGACATTACACATAAAAACAGGAAGCTCATTAATATTTAAGTGTTTAAAAATACACACATAAAAACAGACAAAAATATATAAAACACATAATGAGCTATAATCGAAAACCCTTGTTCACATTTCATATAAATAACATATATATCTACGTTAAAATCTCTTTATAAAAGGCTTTATCATAAATAACTTTATTAAAAACAATTCTACTATTTGATTACTTAAGCCTTAACACAAACCACATATATCTAAACTAGTCATTGTATTAATGAGACAAAGGGCGATCTGCTAAAAATGGTTTTAGTGAAATCCTCTCATTCAGGCCATAACCCTTGTCTGCTTGTAACTTGATTATCCATCTACCTTCCTGTTTCTCCGTATGAGTCTTAATATTACCTAATCTCACAGTTCTACATACTATTTCTAATACCATAAATGTAAATCTATGGCTTGCACCATGTTGGACTACATGTCTTGCTGAAGCATTCCTCTCATCCAACTTATTAATATATGTGTTCCCTGATTCTCTCTCTGAGTGTCCTATTTGTTTTACCCACATAGAAACATGTGCAAGTCTGGCAAATTGCTAAATACACTAATTCTCTTGATTTACAGTCTGTATACTGATTAAAGGTGTATGTTTGTGCTGTATCTGGGTGGATAAAAACATTACAATTAGCTATATAAGGTTCATAGGTTGGTACTAGGCTATTGGCCCTAGGGCCTATAAAAGCCTAGCCATAACAATTCCATGGCTAATGTATGAAATAAAATTTTCCAAGGCATCAACATTGCCTCTCCAAATCAAAAACACATCATCCACAAAACGTTTATAATAAATTATATTGCTAGTATAATGTATGTTAGTAAGGACATAAGCACTTTCACAATATGCCATTACAGCATTGGCATAGGAATTAGCGCAGGGTGTCCCCATTGCTACGCCATTTATCTGTAAAAAATATGTGGCATCAAATACAAATACATTGTTGTTCAGAATTAACTCCATTAACATTTTTATCACATCATCTCTAGATGTCCCTTTATCAATTAGGAACATTCTGAGGTAATCAACTCCTACATTATTGGGAATACTTGTAAAGAGTGACGTAACATCTAAAGTCACCACATAATCAAAAGTAGTAACTTCACAATTAGATAATGTCTCTAAAAATTGTTGCATATCCCTCAAGACAGAATATATATATATATATAGATATAGGCTCAGTTAGCCAAACTTTGCTAGACACTATAGGTCTTAAAGGGGGGTTATTTGTGGTTTTATGAATCTTGGGCAGCCCTCTGAATGTAGGTATTAATGGCTTTTCTACCAAAAAATATTTATAAATGTCCATAACTAAAATACCACACATCATCATGTCATACAAATCACTGTGGACATTTTTAATAACTTCATCCAGGTGCATATAAGTATTCTATATGTATTACTATCAGATAACATTTCCCACACTTGTTATATAATAATCTTTATCTAACACAACAACCGCACCCCCTTTGTCTGCAGGTCTAATGACTATCTGGTCATTTGTACGCAAAGTCTGTAGTGCTTCTCTTTCTGAGGAATTTAAATTGTAAAAATCAGGTTTAAATCAACCTTATGACATTCAAACATATTCAACAAACCTTTTTCACGTGCTTTCTCAAAAGACTCAAGAAGTGGATGTAACTGTGGTATGAAAACAGAGGGTTTCCTAAAAACACTCTCATTACTACGTGTCTCATTACTTTCCAAAATAATGGAAAGGCAACAACTGGAACACGAACTACAGGACCAGCAATAAAAAACCAGGAACTTTAATCACCAAAACATCCACCGACTAAGCGCTTTCACCTAAAAAGGCATCATCAGAGTCGGTTAGAACATCACAATTGACATAAATATATAGTGATTAAGACTAATTAATCAATGACATCACATTTTAAATACACCAATGAGCCTAAGCACTACCCCTACTTACTTAAAAATACATGACCTATTTTAATGCAAAAATATTAAACCTTGTAATCTCATAACAATAATAATAGTATATTACAATGAATATACATACTTTTACCTTAAAATTACTAAAGGCATGACTCTGTTGATACATAAAACCTATTGCAATACAGTCACCCAATTTAATTAAATGCAACTAGCTTTTTGTTTTAAAACTGGTTTAATAGATATACAATCATTAATACCAGGAGACCTCGTGGCATTTAGTCTCACCTGCCATTGAACTTCTAACAGGGCCACCTTATTGGCAATATCACCCCTTGATCTTCATATATTCTGTCAATAACAAAAAACAAGAATTTTTTAAAAATCCTGCATTGACAGCTATGCGTAAACAAGGCATTGTGTGCATCCTTATTTTTTATACTACGTACATGTTCACCTATTCGGTCACGCAATCTCGGTGGTCATCCCTACGTAGAATGCGTCGCATGTAACACAAGAAGCTACATAAACTAAACATTTTGTGTTACAATTGCACAAACCAGGGCAGGCGATTGTACGATCAAAGCCTTTTATGACCAAGTGTGTGCCCTCACTGATAAATCTACAAAATCTACAGCTGCCACACTTGGACATTTTTGATTTCCTAGCCCTGGGTACTCTCTCCATGATTGTTTTCAAATTAACACCTTTACTAAACACAATCTTGGGTACCTTCCCTATAATATCCTTGGTGTCATTATCCAAACAGTGATTCCACACCTCACGTATCGATGCTGCAATAACAGTGGCCTTCTCATTGTAATTGAGAATTAAACATGCTTGATCGTTCCCTATACTCCTGTCTATATTGTTCACAGCCACGCTGTTCACCACACTTACTTCACTCCTCAAAATAGGTAGAAAAACAGTGTTTCTTTTCCTGACCACTTCCTTCTTCACCTTTAGTAAAAGGTTAAGTGGATACCCCCTATCCATTAACATACCCACAAGTTTATAAATTTCCTGCCTAAAAAGGGTGTCATCACTGATTATTCTAGATAACCGTACCATTTGTCCCTTTGCCACCCCTCTTTTCTGATGATGGGGGTGGCAACTGGAAAAATGTAAAAAGGAGTTGGAGTAGCTATCTTTCCTAAATAGTGTGCTTGCCAATCCTTCGCCATCCTTGAAAATAGTCAAATCCAAATAATTCACTTTGTCAGCACAGCATGTGTGAGTGAATCGCAAAAATGTAATGTCTCATTACTTTCATCCGCATACAAACGCTTTAAACATGCATTTCTAGAAAAACATTTCAGATCAACTACAATGTCGCAAACATCAACGTTCTGTGATGGAATAAAGGCCAACCCTTTATCCAAAACCGTCCTCTCAGAATCTGTTAATGTATATTTAGATAAAAGTTAAACCTTGGGCACCAGTTTCAGAATCTTCCGATGTTTTCCGCTTCCTCCATGAGTAGCCTGGGCTCCAGGTTGGTTTTGTGACAGGTTTGTAAGAGAGCGGAAAAGAAAAAGAAACATCCTGAATGAAGGTCGAAGCCACCAGTTCAGGTGAAATACGTTTCCTCCTCACAACTGGCTCTGTTAATTGTAAAATCTCTGTGGTAACATCAGTAGAAGGCTCCACAGATGAAAGCAACGTCTTCTCTGTTGGGCGTTCATAGCTCTTGTTGCTTCCTATCACTGCAGCATTATACGGCAATGTCAGAAGATGATGCTTGCCGTGAAGCAAGAGTACGATTGGTGGAGAGCTGAGAATCAATCTTCGTACTCTGCGGCACTTGTCACGGCCACGAGAACACATTCCCATTCAAAAAATCTAGGGAATCTCTTTCTAACTTCTTCCTTTTAGCCTGTAATAATTTATTGTCCAAGGCTACCAGTGTGTCATTCGTGTCTCGCAAAAAAACATTAATTTCAACATTCGAGACCAGAGAAGCCAATTGCTGTTGAATTCGATTGGCTTCTTCACTAAGTGCAGTCTCAATAGTCATTTAATTGGTTATCAATAGTTTTATATAACCAAAACTCATTTCCAGATTCAACTTTTGCCAATTAATCAAGTGTTCAGGGTAAGTTGAACCAAAAGTAGGCATCTTTAAGATGAGTAAACCTCTCGGAACTATTCGAAAACACATGCATGCCTCCATATGCTTGCGTTACCATTGAGTATGTTTCAATTTAGTCATTACACCTTCTAATTTCCTAGTCAACTGTAATGTTTTAATATTAACAGGCTTCAAGACCGCCTCCTGGGCACTGGCAAGTAAATTCTGGTGTGAATACTTCAATAACGGATTCCCTTCAGCTTTCAACAACTGGGAAAAAGTAACAGTACCTTGAAAAGGGATTTCTCCCAATGGTATAGTTGAATGGGTCTCTTCTGTCATGTCTCTTTAGTTATTCAAAAGAATGGAAACCAGCAGAAAACAAAAAAAAACATCCAGGGTAAATAAAGTGCCTCTCTAAAAAAAGTAACTAATGAGTAAAAGAACAAAAAGAGGCGCACCACGACTATCGAAGCTGACCCATTATTCCACAAGTAAGCGCTTTCACATTACCAGTGATGCTTCATCAGACTTTCAACAACACAAAGTAGCGAACTTCTTAAATAATGGTCCAAAAACATTGTGTGTTTTATATATTTATGTCTGTTTTCATATGTGTATTTTAAACACTTAAATATTAATGAGCTTCCTGCTTTTATGTGTAATTTCATTGGCTCAACAGTTTTTGAACCATTATTATTGTGAGATTAGGTAATATTAAGACTCATACGGAGAAAAAGGAAGGTAGATGGATAATCAAGTTACAAGCAGACAAGGGTTATGGCCTGAATGAGAGGATTTCACTAAAACCATTTTTAGCAGATCACCCTTTGTCTCATTAATACAATGACTAGTTTAGATATATGTGGTTTGTGTTAAGGCTTAAGTAATCAAATAGTAGAATTGTTTTTAATAAAGTTATTTATGATAAAGCCTTTTATAAAGAGATTTTAATGTAGATATATATATGTTATTTATATGAAATGTGAACAAGGGTTTTCGATTATAGCTCATTATGTGTTTTATATATTTTTGTCTGTTTTTATGTGTAATTTCATTGGCTCAACAGTTTTTGAACCATTATTTAAGAAGTTCACTACTTTGTGTTGTTGAAAGTCTGATGAAGCGTCTTTGATGACGTGAAAGCGCTTATTTGCGGAATAAAGGGTCACCTTCGATAGTCGTAGTGTGCCTCTTTTTGTTCTTTTACTCAGTTACTTTTCTTAGAGAGGCACTTTTCCCTGGATGTTTTTTCATTTTCTACTGGTCTTCCTGTCCTCTGCATCTTGCTCTGTCACACCAAGCACCTGCATGTCCTGTCTAACCACATCCATAAACCTTATCTTAGGCCTTCCTCTTTTCCTCTTACCTGGCACCTTCATCCTTAGCATCCTTTTCCAAATATACCCAGCATCCCTCCTCAGCACATGTCCAAACCAACACAATCTTGCCTCTCTGGCTTTGTCTCCAAACTGTCCAACCTGGGATGACCCTGTAATATACTTATTCTTAGCCCTGTCTACCCTCGTCACACCCAGTGCTAATCTTAACATCTTTAACTCTGCCACATCCAACTCTGACTCCTGCCTTTTTGTCAATGTCACTGTCTCCAACCTATATAAGACAGCTGGTCTCACTACCCTTTTGTAGACCTTCCCTTTCACTCTTACAGGTACTTGTCTGTCACAAATCACACCTGACACTTTTCTCCACCCACTCCACCCTGCCTGTACTCTCCTTCACCTCTCTTCCACACTCACCATTACTCTGAACTGTTTATCCCAAGTATTTACACTCATCCACCTTCACCAAGTCTACTCCCTGCATCCTAACCATTCGTCTATCCTCCCTTTCATTCACACACATATATTCCATCTTAGTCTGACTGACCTTCATTCCTCTCCTCTCTAGAGCATATCTCCACCTCTCCAGGGTCTCCTCAACCTGTTCCCTACTCTCACTACATATCACAATGTCATCTGCAAATATCATAGTCCACGGGGACTCCTGTCTGATCTCGTCTGTCAACCTGTCCATCACCAGTGCAAATAAGAAAGGATTCAGAGCTGATCCTTGATGTAATCCCACATCCACCTTAAACGCAACTGTCACTCCCACTGCAGATCTCACCGCTGTCACACTACCATTGTACATATCCTGTATCACTCTTACATACTTCTCTGCCACTCCCGACTTCCTCATACAATACCACAACTCCTCTCTAGGCACCCTGTCATATGCTTTCTCTAAGTCCAAAAAGAGACAATGCAACTCCTTCTGACCTTCTCTGTACTTCTCCATCAACACTCTCAGAGCAAACATCGCATCTGTAGTGCTCTTTCCTGGTATGAAACCATACTGCTGATCACTAATCATCACCTCGCTTCTTAACTTAGCTTCCACTACTCTTTCCCATAATTTCAAGCTGTGACTGATCAGTTTTATCCTTCTGTAGTTACTACAGCTCTGCACATCACCCTTATTAAGTATTAAATTCTCTGATGTACTGCTTTGGAGGGGGAGTGCTAATGATTATATTATATATAATATTTTCAGAGTATTATTTTTATTATTGCAGCGGTAGCATTGTTGCCTCACAGCAAAAGGTTCTCCCGTTCAATTCTTGGCTGGAGCATCTTCTGTGTGGAATCTGCATGTCCTCCCCGCAGTTGAGTGAGTTTCAAAAGACATGTATGAATGGGCGTGCCTTCGTTGAAGGTTGGGCATTGGGCTGGCACCTTGGCACTGTAAAAATCTACTGCCAATCATTAGTGGACCGAAGTTCCGCTGTGGTGACCCCTAACTGGGAAAAGCCAAAAGAAGAACAAGCAACATCATTTTTATTATTGGTAGTCTCTCTTCAAAGGTAAATAAGAATTTGTTCCATTTATTTATAAGGTTTTCAATATTTTCTAAATTATTCCTATAATTTATATTATGTCTTTAATGTTTTAGTGAGAAATATTCCTAAATATTTTATTTAATCATCTTGTGCAATATATTTACAAAAAGTACATCATAAGCAAACAGAAGTATTTTTGAATTTAAATTGCTCCTTATTTGTATTCCTTTGATATCTGTTTTCGATCTTATGTAATTTGGAAATGGCTCCATTACCAAAGTGAAAAGTAAAGGCAACAATGGGCATCCTTGTTGTGTTACATTAGTAATCATAATTGATTCCAAGACGTAAAAAAGTATTTTAACATATGCTACGGGATTTTCATATAGGATATTTACAAGCTTTAGAAAACCCTTTGAAAAATTACAATTTCTAGGACCAATAGTAGATATTTCCAATTAACTCTATCAAAAGCACTGTTGATATCTAAACTTATTAAGGTTAAATCATCTTTTTTTATTACTGGCATACTCAATTATAGTTAAGATTATTTTGATGTCATCATAAGTATTTCTATTTTTATGAATCCAGTTGGATCATTATTAAGTATGGAAGAAATTGTTGAATTCTAACTGCTAATATAGACATTAATAGTTTGTAGTGAACATTTAATAATGATATTGGTCTGTAAGAGATTCATTCTAGTGGGTCTTTATCTACTTTTAAGATTGCAGATATGATTGTGTATTTCCATGAAGGTAGAAATATTGATGAATCTTTTACTAACTGAAAAGCATGAAGATATTTAATGCTTCCTTAGGCATAAGCTTATAGAGTTCTGATATGATGCCATCATTACCTGGTGCTTTACTAGTTTTTCAGTTATTAATTTGATTTTATATTCTAACATTAATATGGGTCGCTCTATCAATTTTAATTATTCATTTGTCAATCTATTTTAGTGTATTTCCTAATAAAGTTTTGATTACATCTTGTGAATTCAATACTGGGTTAGTTTTATTAATTTTGCTAAAATAAGTTTTAAACTCTCTTAAGATATCTTCTATTGCAGTGGCATATTTGTTTTTATCAACTGTGTATAATTCCTTGATGTAATTTGTTTTAACTATCATTTTTGTTATGGGTGCTATTTTATGCATTGACTTAGGGTTTATAGTGTAGTAAGTTAATTTTATCTTTCCTAAATTTATTTTAATTCTATGGTTTAGAATTTCTATGTATTTATTTTGTAGTTTATTAATTTCTTTCATTTAGATATAATTGCTGTTTTGACTCTCTAGTTTTAATTTATCAATTGTCCTTTGTATTTTAAGTAGTTCATTATCCCATTACTTTTTCTTTAATGCATACCAATTTATGATTTTACCATTTAAGTAGGATTTAAAGCCATCCCATATATAAATGTCAGATACATCTTTAGTATTATTAAATTCCATGTATGTTTGTATCGCCTTATGAAAGAATTTTTTGGAATCTTTTAAGATATTTATATATGCTGGTATTCTATTAATGTAAACATTTTATTATGTTTTAAAAATATTTCAAATGTTATGGCATGATCAGAAAGCAGACATGTGACTACTTTAACTTTATCTAGACTGGGAATTAAATCATTGAAAACACAGATTCTATCAATTCTTGCTTGTCTTCCATAATTATTTGAGAAATGCATGAAAAATAGTGAATCTGAGACTGCATATTCAATAATATCTTTGATATTAAATAAATCAATAACATTTATTAAAGTTTTGGCTGTGGCTGATATTCATTTTCCTTTTGTATTTGTATCTTTTTCATTTAATATACAGTTAAAATCACCTGCCAAAATTATCCTACCTTTTGATTGAGAAACAACATGTTCAATATGTAGTTTAACTGTTTTAACACCTATACCAGGTATCCAATAAATAAAATTATAAATCTTCCCATTAATTTCTAAAGTGACTAAACAAAGCTTTCCTTTATCATCTCTATAAGTATTTAATATATTTATTACTGGCATATTGTTTTTCTATACAATGACTACACCTCTTCTTTTATGATCATAATGTGAACTAGCTGTGACAGTATAGTATTTATTATTAACCCAAGACAAAGTTATGTACTCCAGAAAAGGAACTCAGTACAGCCTTGCAGTTCAAAATTTGCAGTTTTTAGATATACAAAATTTTAAGAGACCAAGTTTTGTTCAAAGATTTATAGAAAGAAAACATTTTCCAATTCCTTTCTCCATTTTAATAGAGCACACCCTGCCCATTACATGAAAAATATTATTTAAGGACAGTATGTCCAAGCAAGCAGAATGGTATCAGAAGAAGTAGATTATGAAGAAGAAAGAAACCTACTTGAACTTCTCTTTAGGGCTAGAGGGTACCCTGATAGTCTTATTGCAGAAGTGAAAAAAGAGGTTGCAGTGGGTAGAAAGTCAAAATTTAAACCTATACTGTGTACAACAGAGGAGATTCTGCTGGGGATACAGCTGCAGAGGAAGGCAATTTAGGTAAGGCATTCGTTTTAGAGTTTAATGTCTGTGCAGGGCATATGAGATAGGTGATTGAAAGTGAATGGGAAAAAGTTTCTTAGTTTTACTGATTTTGGGGAATACATTAACCAACCCCTTAAAGTGGTCTATAGGAACTCCCAAAATATAAAGTGTTTATTAGAAAATGCTAACAAAAATAGAAGTGGTGATAAGAAAAGGAAGGGAACATACAAATGTGGAAGATGTATTCAGTGTACTTACATATCTAACAAGGAGAGAATATTTTACCAAGTAGGAATAAATGGATAGAAAGTGCACAGCATTATAATTGTAAATCTAATGGACTAATTTATCTAGTTCTGTGTGGAGAATCCTTCTATGTCAGAAAGACGGAAAGAATATTGAGAAGAAAGACCTATGAGCATTATTACGATATCCGAAGTAAAAAAAGTCTCGAAATGCTTTTTAAATTACTATTAAACCAGCTCAATTTTTGAACTGCAAGGCTGTACTGAGTTCCTTTTCTGTAGTACCTGACTTTGTCTTGGTTTAAAGTTTATTTGCTGGGTGCCAGTTTGAGTTTCTTGGAGTTATTTATTATTAAGCCTATCTATGTCATTTATTAACAAGTGTATTTCTAGAATAAATATGACCTGAGAAGAGAGTAGTTTTAAATATTTGTTAAAACTACCTAGTTTGCAACCATTGTTTAATCCATTGGTGTTAATAGAAATACACTTTAAAACTGTCATCTTACAATTCATTAAACATTTTGATTAAACATTTTGAAACATCATATATTAACAATATGTGTATACCACTTGAATAATGCTTGATAATATGTATAGGTCTATTGATGTAGCATTAATATATACAAATTGGACATACATATTTGTAGACACCAAACAAAAATGAAATATTACATGAAATATTACATAAAGTATTCAACATAAAATTGCTTTAACTTTCAGTTCCCACATGGAGTAGAACACTTCAGACTTAGACAGAGACTCTATCCAAGTCGTTGTATCCAGCAACAGAAGCAGAATGAATTCCCCTCCACCATTCTATAAATATATTTGGATAATAAAAATAAAAGAAATAATATAAAGAAAAAATGTTATATATTTTAAAATAACTTTCAATATACATGTTGCCTCTTTAAATTAATTGAATTAAACAGTATATATTTCTGTTCCATAAATTACATATAATAGTGTATTATAATCTTTGTATAAGTAGGTTTTGATTACCTCATTATTTAACAATAATGCAACCTTTTATACATAACTGAAATGTAATTTCTATGCAAATAATACATAACAGCAATAGGAAGCATCTGGATATTCAAGATTTATCTATACCAGGCTTTATTATGAATTATTAAATCTATGTCGTATTTGCTTTGATGTGACCTCCATAATACCAAACAATCATCTATATTTGCCCATAGTGACTGTAGTGCATACATTCAGCAATCCTAAATAATGTATATCAAAAAAAAAAAGAAGAAAGGATTAACAATGTTCACAATTTAATTCCGTTTGCAGTCAGTGTACGTTTCATAAATTACTCACATGATAAATCACCTGCACACATCTGTCATTAGCGCATATTGGAGATACAAAAAAATGGAGATGGTTAAAGAACAGATTGTATCTTTTTGTATTATTTTTATCGCTGTATCAAGTTTTTTTTTTTCCTTCTGTTTTCCCTATTTCTTCAGTTTGCTCTATTTTCAGTGCAAGATAACTTATGTGCTGCCAAGTAGTATTTGATATGTAACAACACTCATCTGAGTTGTATTTATAGCTCATTACAAGTAATTCGCCAGACAACTTGTCTAATTATTATAATCTAATGAGAATGCTCAAAGTGCACAAAATTGTGTAGTAGTGTAGAACCCCATATCAATTCTGCTCAGAAGTAAGTAAGTTTCTTTTGTTCAACAGGGAAAACAGGGATGGAAATAAGTGATGGTTAACAGGTCTACAAGTTCACGTGTAACATCATATATACAGTGATAGAAAACAAAGAACGAAGGAACCAAGTCAGAAGTCCACTGCAAAGTAATTTATTTTTACCACTTTCGTTTTCCAAGTAGAAACTTCATCAGAATACTCATACAAACCCAGCCCCATCTTTTTATATACCATACCCCTAATGAATAGCATTCAACAAACTCCACTTACTTGAAGGTAAATGATACAGCCTACTAGAAAATTTTCATATACACAAATTCAGAAAAATAAATATATATACACACAAAATCAATGATAAAATATTGATACTATATACATGCTCATAATCACAGACAAAAAAAGCTCTTAATCCTAAAATAAAGCTGACGGAAACTGCACTATTCAGACCTGGATAGTTACCAGCATTAGTCCGCAGTTGCCATTTAAGCTCTTTTTGTTCTAAATAGTCATTCAAAGGACCCCCTCTATCTCCTGAAATAACTTGATCAATAATAAGTCTAAACTCATGTTCTTCATTTGCTGCAATATGTGCTGCCAAAGCATTCTTACTATCCTTTTTGTTAATATCATAGCAATGGTGTTATACGCAGCTTCTAAAGGTATTAATAGTTTTCCAATATAGACACTAGAACATTGTGTACAAAGAGTTAAGTAAACCACTGCTTTACCACTACAATTAAATTTCCTACTAAATACACACTTGCCATAGTTGGGAATGTCTAGCTCATTAGTTTCCAACATGTATTTACATTGTAGGCAATAGAGCCACATTTTCTCATTGCCCCACTGTGCCCCCCCCCCCCTGTTTAACCTTTTCTAGCACAGTTTTGAAACTAATGTCCTTTTTGTAAACAATTCTAGGGGATGTTCCTACAATATTACAATGCCCTGAAGCAATACTAAATATGCTCCAATTATGGTAAATAATTTCCCTAATATCCTGAAACTGTTTGTTGTAGGTCAGCACTGCAGGTTTTTTAAAATCAATTTTTTCTATTTAAATAATTCCTTCCTTGACAACATTTGCTGTCCCTAAAAATGGAAAAAAACTTACCATTAGTTTGTTTACTTTTCACTTCCTCCATTATGTCCGACATAATTGTATCTGGATACCCTCTCTTATACAGCATATCTCTAAGTATATCTATTTGTATCAAAAACTCATTTAAGTCTGATACCATTCTGGCTAGTCGTACCCCTGCCCTTTAACGAGTGACCTCTTTTGGTGAAGGGGGTGCCAGCTGTTGCAATGCAATAAGGTATTTGAGTAAGTAGGTTTCCTATAAATTGTTGAATTAAACTGTCTATTAACCCTATCTTTACTAAGGGTAATATTTAAGTAATTGACAGCTTCATCCCCTGTGGTTATGGTAAATTCCACAACATTTGTACTTTCTTTCATATATAGGAAAAATCTAACTCTTTTGTATCACCTTTCCACAGGATAAAAATATCGACCAAAAATGGCCGTAACATGACCAATAGCTAGAATATGGACAGTGTATAATGTATTCAATCTCCCAGTATGAAAGAACAATGTTTTCAAGTACCTTTAAGTAGGTGGAGTTCGTTGAATGCTAACCATTAGGGGTATGGTATATAAAAAGATGGGATTGGGTTTGTATGTGTATTCTGAAGAAGCTTCTACTTGGGAATCAAAAGTGCTAAAAACTAAACTACTCTGAAGTGGACTTCTGACTTGGTTCCTTCATTTTTTGTTTTCTATCAGTTTGTGTGGCTTTTGGACATTTATGATACATACAGTGGTTATGCTTCTTACTTACTGATACAATTGAACATCATATATTCTATTTGTCATTAAATGGGTGCTCAAAGATGTATTAATCCCTTATATGACAGATAATTTATTAAGTTATATTTTTCTCAATATTAATAATTCAGATACAAGTTATTTTTGTAAGAAAAACAGTTAACTGTATGGGTTCAGTTACAGAAATAATAAAGTTAAAGCTAAATATTAATTGTCTATAGAAGGAAACACAACTCTACTCTTCTTATTAAAATATAAAACTATGTTCCTATGTAATTCAATGCAGCTCTCTCATTTACTACATTTGTTATTGGTTCAAACTGCCTTCAATGCCCGAGTGGTTAACTCTTCTCAGACCAGTATACATTTGTGTCTTTAATTTCATTCCTTCTGACACAGTCACAATGCAGAGCAAACTAATATTATCTTTATTAACTGATTGCACCTGTAAATTATTTGCCTAGCGAGTTTAGAGTGAATAGGAAAACTCTCTCAAATGTGCAGAGTTTCACAAAATGTCCAGATCACCTCTCTACACTCTTGTCTCTTTTCTCAGAAGATTGTTTTTTCCTCTTAACAAATCAGTGTCCAAACATTAAAGACTGAGGTTAAAAACAAAACCAAAGATTCAAATTTCTGACTTCATACCCCCAAAGAATCTTTGCCAGTGCAAAACCCATAACTGTATCAGCCTTCAAAATAATTTTCTCCCCCCCCCCCCCCCAGTCCCCATTCTCTCTTCTCTTCTTTGTCCTTCCTTTTTTCCTTTCATTTTACTTCAAAAGCTCTGTTCAAAAAGCTGTCGCTATTTCTGTTCCAGCTCGATTCATATTTTCTCTCTCTCTCCTTCCTACTCCTTTTTTACCATTCTTTTTTCCTCGGTTATCCCACCCCAAGAGGTCGAGAGATACTTTCCATATACAGGTCTATATGTTTTACAAACTCTTATGTAAACCTGTGGTTGAACAGGGTCTTGATACCTTCAATCAGAGGTGCAGCTGGGGTGAGGTGAAGGGAGAAGCCACACAGGGTGAAACGTTTTGGGAGATGCGACTGGCAGATCCTGATCGATCTTCACTGCATTACTGATATTGCATATTGCATTTGTAGTCAGAACTGAAGCACTAATGTGTGGCATAAACTATAGCAGCTGAATGTAGCAAGCAGTTTGATATGCTTAGAAAATGAGATTTTTTTTTATTTGCTGCAAAATTTTGAGGGCTTTTTTTTTATTGTTCTGATGTTTGGCTCTCAACCTAAAGTTGTGGATGGTGCCAAATTGGGGTATGCACCAGGTACAAGAATGACTAGCGATACCTCTGTTTCAAGTAATAGTTAACACATAGTATCAATCTAAGATTATTATACTAAAACAATTAAGTTCCTATCTTCAACCATGGTAACATTAGCATTACATGATGCATCAGTTTCGCTGATATTGGTTTCTGTGCTTACCACAAACTGTACAATTTCGTACCAACTACTCTATTTGCACCATCATTCCAGGCAAGTATATTATGTCCAGCATTCAAAGAGTGGTAAAATGTGCCTGCAAGAAATTAATTCTGAGAGCTATTGCTATGTGAAGCATCCCAAGCTACTTGTGGATGCAACATGCAAGGGATAGCTTTGGATTACTGAACTAAAAGCCACATAACAAAGCATATATGTAGCCTACGTCAGCACAGTGAAAGAGCAGTGCTATGACAGTGTGGTTAGGTAATGTGCATATCATCATGACAAATCAGTCCCTCTGTATCTGAAGCAGTACAACTAGCTACAAGTAGTGCTGTAGTGGACAGCAGCAGTTAGTGTGCCCTAAAGTGATGGTCACTTTGCTTTGTTATGCCATGTTACCCAACAGGAGCATTAATGTGGACACACATGCCACAGTGATCCCATGTTCATAATATTAATAGGGAGGAAAAAGGTTAGACAGTAAAGTGGAAAAGGAAATAAAACAAACAGAGTAAAGAAGCACAAGGGTAACCGATATTGTATAGATGTTAGGGGAAGAAGCACAAGGGTAACCGATATTGTATAGATGTTAGGGAAAGAAGCACAAGGGTAACCAATATTGTATAGATGTTAGGGGAAGAAGCACAAGGGTAACCGATATTGTATAGATGTTAGGTGAAGAAGCACAAGGGTAACCGATATTGTATAGATGTTAGGGGAAGAAGCACAAGGGTAACCGATATTGTATAGATGTTAGGGGACTGGAGGGACTTTTTATTTATTTATTTTTTCTGAGATCGGCCCCCTTTTATTAATTATATGACATGGGGAAGGTATTGGTGGATGGCTTTAGTGGGATACATGAAGAAAGGCACCTAGTTGATACAAACAGACAGGGATGCAGCATATATAAAAAAATGAGTGGAGATGCCGCATACATAAAAAATTGGGTGGAGCATGGATGGAGAGATATAGACAGATATTGGGCAACTGATGGTGTGAAGAGCTGGCAATGAATAAGGTATAGGGAAAGATGCTGAAGGGGTCACACAACTGGAAAGTGAATAGGGTGAGATGCTGGCAGAGTGCATCAACCACCTGGATGGCTGATGTCCTGGGATTGTTGCCCCCTGAAGGCCCAATATCCAGGTCATTTGAGTGAAATATCTCCCTAATTCACTTGGTCCATGTTTCTAGTACAGGTGCCCAGCTAGCTGTGTACCTCAGTGACCCCTAGCCTCTGCAATTGCTGTTGGGTCACCACAAGTGCCCCCCCTGTCCATTGCCATCAGAAGAGTCTTTATCTACTTCTGCAAAACAGACACTAGAGTTTACCAGCTCTTCCCCAGGTAACCTTCAGCAGTGACGCTATCTTCCTCTCTCCTTGCAGGCAGATATTGAGGGTGAGCTGATGCAGTGTCAGCTGTACTGTCTGGAAGAGACTGAGGTGAAGGTAGCTGCACTTTCTTCTCTGCTTCCACTACACCTGCATATGAGACACACTATTGGGGCAACTCTATAATACACATATGACATATCACCATTACAGCTGTATGCTGAAATGCTATACAACAAAGGAAAACCTCACTGGCTGGAAAGTTCTTTGTGCCTTCTGCAGCAGCTACCCATCTTCAAGCACTGATCTCAGCAGATTGAAAACAAATGAACTTGTGTTAAGATGACAACATTTAACACAACAAAAACAAAAAACAAAAATAAATCATTACTTACAGTACCATCTCTCCCACTAGCCAAGCAAGTCATGATGGCAGTACTTCAGATCATTACATTGATGCCTACAATGTTTCCCTGTATGGGTAATACTCACGTCATCAGACAGCATCTGTGACAAGTCACGCCAGGCCATCACTACACCTCAGCAGTGCTCCTTGAAGTTCCTGTATAGAGAGAACAGGAAAATCCTGTTATAGCTGGCCGACTATGCTGTAGCCCTGTCATTGTTAGGGGATGACTCACAATGGCCACTCAGTTGGTTCAGTCAAGGAGCAATATGGTTGGCCAGTGGCCTGGACTGCATGTTTCTTCATCACATGTCACACAATGTAGTATTACATCACAACACTGCATTCCATGGCCTGGTGTATGAGCATTAACATTACATCATCATCCTCATCATCATCACATGCCTCATGCTAAACAGTATGTGTATGTGCATGGATCTGTACAGCAATGGTTAGAACAGTGCAAAGACATCAGTGCTGTGCAGCCTGATATGCATACCTTCCATGCTTAGCTGTCTGTATTAACTTGATATAAAGCACCATTGTGATTGCTTCTAAATATATGAACAGAATTTATTGTAATTGTAAAACTGCTGTAGTTATGAAGCATTAGAGGAAACAGGATGGGGAACTGGGCTGAAAATGTACCTGTTGCACCCCTGCAGTGCCTATGCAGGGGGTGGCCACATACCATATGTGTCTTTTGTCAGGATGTACTCATTGGATGTCCTCCTCGGTGTGCTCCAACAAGGTCTCATAGTTCCACCCCATTCCAACCACAAGATGGATCCAGCCCTTACATGACTAGCCAGCACAGTGGATGCTGCCAACAAATGCATAATACCAGTCTAGTGCCATCATTAGAGGATGCAGTCCCTGATAACCTGCACAGTGACCACTGGCAACAGTCATGTAGTGGCACCTCAGCGCTGTCACAGGAAGATGTATTCCCTGCCACCTGACGTCCACTCAGAGTGCAAGGTTACTGTCATTCCCTTTCATGTCCCTAACACAAATTTTACTGATGCAGTCAACTGTTAAAGTGTCCCGTCCACCTGTGCACATGATGATGGCCACGCTCTGTCCACCCATAACCTATGTGGGTATGTTGATGCCTAATGCACAGTATGGCCAGACCATGCACTTCACTGCATAGCCTAAGGGGTGCTGCACTCAGCACATGTATTGTCTGCATCATGGCCCATACTTCTGGAACAGATGCTTCTACTTTGCCAGCTCTGCAACTTATTGCAACAGTCAGTGCCTCAGATCTGGTTCCACAGCTGTATTATCTTCTCCTCTGTCATCTCCCTGCATTTCTAGTTGTGCAAATGCATTGCTACTGCTACAGCTGCACTGCATACAGCATGACCTGCCTTGGTGTTATCACTTGAATTGCTATTGCTGCAGCTACAGTGCATACGGCATGGCCTGCCTTGGTGTCACCACCCTGCATTGCTACTCCTGCAGCTACACTGGATACAGCATGATCTGCCTTGGTGTCACCTCCCTGCATTGGTGCTGCTAAAGCTGCACTATATACAGGATGACCTGCCTTGGTGTTATCGCCTGCATTGCTACTACTGCAGCTACAGTGCATATAGTATGACCTGCCTTAATGTCATCACCTGCATTGCTTCTGGTGCAGCTACACTGCATACAGCATGACCTGCCTTGGTGTCACCTCCCTGTGTTGCTACTGCTAAAGCTGCACTACATACAGTATGATCTGCCTTGGTGTCATCGCCTGCATTTCTACTGCTGCAGCTACACTGCATACAGCATGAATTGCTTTGGTGTCACGTCCCTGCGTTGTTACTGCTGCAGCTGCACTGCATATAGCATAACCTACCTTGGTGTCGCCTCCCTGCATGGATACCAGTGCAACTGCACTGCATTGAGCATGACCTGCCTTGTTATTATCTGATGGCAATATCTGTTTTTGCAAAACCATGTTGTATAACCTGACATACACTACAGATATTAGCTATATGTGTAAGGAGGTATTGAAACAGTGAACTCTGCCCTTCAAAAGTCCAAAAACATATTCCACAATGTTTCTGGTTTTGGCATGGGCCATATTGTATGTCATTTACTGCATAATCTGGGGGTTGGGAATGGGGAATTATCCATGGATCAAGGGCATATCCCACATTACCTGTAACACACAAGACACAAAACTGTATGTGGCCTGCTGCCGGCTTGCATGGTGCTGTTTGTATAGTATATTTTCTCAGAAATGTGTGCCCACCTACTTATCTGCTCACCCTGTGGGAAGTCCCCTCACAGAAACTGTTACTGCAGGTCATATATGTGCCAAATGCTTGAGCTGTACAAACTAAAAAGCATTGTAGTAAACTAAAAAACTTTGACCCTAAAGAACTAAGCAGCCAACTCTCAGCTATCAAGTGGACCTTTCTCAGACAGCTACCCCTCGATGAAGCTGTCACGGAATTTAACATGCTCCTTAACATACTCAGCTCCCTGGCCCCCATATGCAATGTCAGAATAAAATCTGTCATATCCCCCTCGGCTAACTCCCTGCACTTGTTCCCTAATGGCCCAGAGGCTCAAAAATTGGAAGCTCTGGACCAAAGCCAAACTGCCCATTCACCTCCAACAATATAGACAACTTTGTAACCTTACTTTGAAAGCAATTAACAATGACAAGAGAAACTACTACTCTAACACCCCCCCCCCCGCAACACACATACATAACCCAAAGAAATTATGGCATGCTATAAATCAAATCCTTCATCCAGGTAAACCATCTACTCCCCACCCAAGCCCCACTATCACTCCCCTCCAAACTGCTTCTAACTTTAACTCCTACTTTATAGACTCTATTAACAAACTGATCAACCACCCTAACCCTAACTCAGCCTCACCCACCATCCCTCCTACTCCATCCAGCACCTCCCCTTCTTTCTGCTTAAAAGCTGTACCCACCAGCTATATAAAATCTCTGATCCTTAAGCTCAAATCTTGTTCTCCCTCCATAGATGGCAGCTAGCTGGAGAAAGAGTGGAGGGAGACCAACTCTTTAACCCTACCCATCGCTATTCTCATCATCCAATCTATTACTGAAGCTAAAGTCCCAGCCATATGGAAAAAGTTTTACTCTCTTCCTATCCATAAAAGAGGCAACTCCACCAATCTATCCAACTATAGGCCTATAGCAATTATATTAGCCCTCTCTAAGATCTTGTAAAAATGTTTACTCAAACAAATCTTACAATACCGCACACAAAAGAATCTAATCACCCCCACCCAACATTGCTTTTGCCCTGGCGATAGTACCTCTACTGCCCTCATCTCCATCATAAATACCATCTCACAAGCTAGAGAATAAACTAGTCGTCTGCTTCTTTCTTGACATCTCAAAGGCATTTGATGCTGTCTCCCACCCCCTCCTCTTAGACAAACTCACTCAATTAAACCTATCCACCGCCACCATCTCCTAGTTCTCTAGTTACCTCAGCAACTATTTCCAATTTGTCAGATGGAGCTCTGCAATCTCCCCCAAACTCCCTATACAGATGGGAGCACCCCAAGGGTCAATTCCAAGACCACTGCTGTTTAATATTTTTACTAATCAATTATCTACCTCTACCCAATCACTAGTGCAGTATGCAGATGACGCCACAGCCATCACCTTTCTTGAAGCCCTCCCCGAGCTCCATACTACAACACAGGACTCCTCCTTATCTATTGAAAACTAGATCAACCAAAACCATCTAATGTTAAATCCAAAGAAGACCAAACTCTTACTCTTCCTACCAAAAACAATGACCCACTTAAAACCATCCTTCACCATCACTTCCCACAAGAACATACCTATCACTGTAGAAAGCCACACCAAACTACAAGGGGTCATTATTAATGACCTGATAAAATTTGACTTGCATGTTCGAAGTAACAGTAAGAAAACCCATCAAAAACGGTCTCCTTTATAGAAACAAAATCTTTCTCTCAAGTAAAGCAAAAAACAGCCCTATCACATGCTTGCCTATTACCAACCCTTCTCTACAGCTCTCAAATCCTCACCAACTTACAAACCTCACTTATTTCTAAACTAGAGGCCACCTACAACAAGGTAGCTAAATTTGCTGCTGAACTACCATACTCCTCTCATCACTGCTTAGCACTCAGGAAACCAAACTGGTTAGAATCCCCCCATAACCTCCTCCTCTCTCAGCTTCAGCACCACGTCTATAATCTCCTCCTACACCCCAGCAAGAACACTCTGGAGCTCTGCTCAAATACCCTGTCCATTCACAAACCCAAGATCAACATAGGGAGAAACCTTCATAGCGGTTATCCTGCTGAGAGCTGGAATAAACTGCCACTAGACAGCTGACACATTAGACCCAAACACCAATTCAGAAAGGCAGTAAAAAAATCACTTAAGCAAAAATAAGCTATGTTTGTGCTATCTCCCCCCTGACTGGATGGCCTAGAGAGTTGGGTCAGTCTCTCACCTTTCTCCTACATCAGTGTAACCCTACCTTTCTCCTAATCACTCTTCATTTCAACTCAGCATGCCATCTTTCCTACCTCTCTGCCTCTAAGATACACTCTTATAGAATCTTTGCGTACTTGGCCACCTCTTCTCCCATTCACAGCCAGCTTAATCTGCAAAGATGTATAACTTTTCAACTGTTGCATTACTAAGCTTAGAAACCTTTACTTACTTACCTTAAACTACACTGTAACCAATATTCTTTGCCTTGTAGATTTTATCTTTTTTATTTTTTTTTTTACTCTGCACCATGCCCTTATACTTACTGATACGTAGAGACTAACTGTCACGAGTCACTTGTGGTAATCCTGCTTTTGTATATATCTACTTGAGATTCTGTATTATCTCTGTACTAAGTCAATTTAAATGTATGTATGTATTAACTGTGGAGCTTTTTCCCCAGGTCTCCACTGAAAAAGGGCTCTGTCCCAGCTGGACCAACCCGGTCAACAAATGTCAAATAAATAAATAAATAAACTCTCCAGGTGTTGCACAGATACATTAACAATAATGCCCTGCACATTAAGGACTCCTCATTAACAGCTCACAGCCTTATTCTTCTGTGCTAACTGATGTGCCATGTTCGTTAGAGTTGCAGGAAGGTCCATGTAACTAGGATGGCCTTAACTGCCATCATTGTCAGGGTGGAGTGTCACACCAACATTAGTCGATATGACCAAATCACCTAGAGCCAATATTCACACCTCCAAGTGGTCAATGGTACTTGTGTGAACAGAACAATTTATGTCTTTAGTCCACATTGCTCTAATTTCAGGATAAATAGATTTGTATTTTACAACTTTATGCTGCTCAGTATACAGAATACTATAGATGCTAAATGAGGTTATTTCAAATATCCTTTTTTCTCGATTATATTATCTGGTTTCCTTCTGCTTTCTCGACTATTGATATTAAATGATCAGCACTTCCTAGCAGTTCACATTTCTAGTGCTTTTCAGCTACTTGTGTGCTGCAACAATCTTGCCACATCATTGTGCTTTTCAGTAAACAGATCCCCAGCCCAGCATGTTAACAGCCAACAGCAAGATGTGCAAATGTTTTCCTAGAGTAGGTTTGATGGTGATTTCTAGAATGTATCTAGGAGCACCCTGTAGGTAGTCTTTTACATACTGTACCTGCCACCTCACCTGTGAAATTCTCTACCTTCCTAGCCTTGGCCATGCAATGTGGAAATCTCATTTATAAGGTCTGCAGAACCATCCTTTTGAATGCATATTTGAACCCTAACCCAGGGAATGTTTTCTAGATGTTCTTGTAAGATATTTGTAACATCCTTCAAGTTCAATTCATTTTATTGTAGACTGCTTTTGGCAACCTTGGTTATATATTTTTACTGACAGTAACTATGTTGTGCCTTAAAACATGCCTCAAGATGGAACCTAGTTAGGAGTTGTCAAAATGCCAGTTTTTATGAGCTGACACATGGAAAGAGTGGTGCCATAGTGGTGACATCTAACTGTGAAAGTCAAACACTTAGCTAGCACTGGAAGTTTTATAAAACGGTTAGAAGATTTTTTTTTTCAGAAATGAAAATGATATCTATAGTAATTGAGCAAACAAGGAAAGGTTTATCATAGACCCTCTGTCAGGGAATTTATATATGCCAGCGTGCATGTTGCTTCTTGACTTCATAACTGTCAGCTGTTGATACTTAATGTTTACAGTTTTTGCAAAATGCTTACTGGTAAGCTTTTTAACAAACAAAACAAATATACTGCAAAGTATTTCAGGATAAGGACAGAGTTTTATACAGAAACAAAACGCTGTGTATTGTGAAAGCAATTAACCAATTATTTGCAAAGAACTTTTTATACTAAAGATATATATATATATATATATATATATATATATATATATATATATATATATATATGTGTGTGTGTGTGTGTGTGTGTATTATTTACAGACATCCTATGGGACAACAGTGCAAAATGGGATGTATTTCTTCACTAAAAGCTATGCAGTACATGGATCTGGTCACATTTTATTGTGTAATTAAACTATAACATACAAGATCACTCCAAGATAAACTGTTAGCCATTACCTGTTCCGAGGAGTGACTCAAGAATGTTAGTCTAAGTGACTCATATAATTCAGAAATGCAGACAGACATTGTGGGAATCAAACTCAGTCTTCCAGATAAAAGCTTATTACCTTAACACTGTGTCTGACATCCTGCCTCCTAATCAAGTCATTCCAAACATTTTGCTTGTACTACTCAGCTGATTAACACACAAAACTAAATATAAATACAAAAAAAAATGGTAAGTGCATTTGATTTCTTTGTGAAACGTCAACTATATTTGTTTTCTTTAATTCATTCTAAATCAATCTTCAATGATGTCAACGTAGGCATATCAATGTGCAAGCTAAGCTGACAAGGCAATTTCTTAAAAAATATGTGTGAGTTAGCAATTTGCATCCGCAACACAGTTTCACAGTTTCCAAAACTGGTCATGTGACTTATAGCATTAAAGGCCAGTTATTTTTTCTAGTCCACATATTTGTCAAGCACTAATTTAAATTCAGACAAAACACCAGATGATCTTTATCAGGTAGTGCTCATACTATGATCTTCTAAATCTGATAGAAAGGAAGACTCATGAGTTTTACATTTACAACATTTTGTATTGGAAATGTGGGGGAGGGGGTGTCAATGTACGTGAAGAATGTTTTTTTATTTAATTGACTTTGCATGCTTCACCAACTAGAACCAGATGAACAGCAGTGCTTAGTGCCACGTAACATACTCTAGATGAAATAAGAGCAGAGACTGTCTGAAGAGACACTATAATCTTTTTCTGATCCTTCACATGTTTAAATATGTTTGCTTCCTGCAGTGAAAGGTGCAAAAATACGTCAACACACATGTAGCCATTTTGCATTATCAGCAGCAGAGTAAATGTACCAGTCACAAAATTGTTCTAACTTCATTACTGCAGAGAAAGAATTTCCTTTCTAGTTTAGTAACAGCTGCTTATTTTAGAGTTTACAACTGCTGATCAAATTCCCAGAAAACACAGGATGTTTGTGTGCCCAAGTAGAGGAAATGGGAACACCAGCACTTAAACTATGTGTTTTTCAACAGAGAACTTAAAGCAGTGTTATGACAGTCTTAAAGAGAAACAGCACAGCATTTTAAACAAATGAAGATGCCTTTCATGTACTGCATGTCCTTTGTTTATCTTAACATAATTTCTAGTAAAAGATGTGCAGAAAGGGAAACTTGCAAATGTGAAGAATAATTTCACATTAATATGTACTTGGATCTCTTTTTTTTCTGAAAACATCTTTCAATGTTTTGTGCTTAATTTAGTTTCCAGCAGTTTATCTCCCAGTTACTGAAAATAGATACACAATTTATAAATTGCTGACTCCTATGCTTTATGCAGACAGTATACTCAACAGCTGAAAACAAAAACCTTCTGGAAATGTTGGCATTTGAAAACTAATATTTTTTTTTCCATGAATTATCTTCTGCCACAACCTTGGAGCATATCTGTCTCAAGTGAATGCTGGACACTATACCTTTTCAACATTTTAGTTAAAGAATTCTGAATAAAGCCAAAATAATGGGGTTACAAAGGTCTACAATCAGGGACAGATGTTAAATATTTAAGCAATAACCTACGCCTGGGTGTGGGTAATGCTGGATTTACCCACGGTTGGTGTGGTTTGTTCACGAAGGCGAAGCCCGAGTGGCCAAACAAAGACAACCGTGGGTAAATCCAGCATTACCCACACCCAGAAGTGGGTTATTGCTATTATACAATGACATTATTTAAGAAAAAAATACTTTTCTTAAATAATGGCATTGTATATCGCCTCCGCTGCCCTTCTGCAGCTGTCTGGTATTCTGAGGCAGTTCTGATGTACTGTGCATGTATATGCTTATGCAGTACATCAGAGCTGTGTGTGGAAGCAACGGAGAAAGCAAAATCTCCGTTGCTTTTTAGAAATCGTCTCGCTATGTTAAAGGAGTTTAACATAAACTATTTTAACATAGTCAAACAGTTTCTAAAAAGCAACGGAAATCTTGCGTTCTCCGTTGCTGTAAAAAAAAAAAAGACATACTAATGGAAAAAGTCCGGGAGACCGGAACTTTTTCCATTAGTATAAGTCTGATTTACAACATGCACGTTGACCAATCAGCATGCACGTTTTGGAATATTAATGGGATGGGGTTGTTGTATAATTCTGTTATAAATTCAGAAAAGTTCTGAGAATAATAGGTTTTGCAATTAGCATGCATTTTCTGAAGGATATGATGCTTGAAACTCAAATGTCTTCCGTTATTTAGTAACTTCAATACTTAAAGATTTGCCAGAAGAAAACATACATTTTATGAGGAAAAGACCAAAATATGAGGTAAACATCCTGACATTCTGCAATAATCTGGACAGTTGAGATGCAGACTGGACATAGCTCTTCAGCATCTCCATTTAATGTGGTCCTTCCTGATCTAGACAGTGCTATCAAAAGAACAGAAATATTTTACACTGCTGCAATTCAAAAAAAGCTAACAGACATTTCACAGATATCTGTGCTTGCAACATATGATTCAGTAATAGCAAAAGTTAAAAAAAAAACAGAAATATTAATGACTTTATTGTTTAGAAATTCCAGGTAAATATCTTACAATAGAAAGTTTGTTGTGTAAACAGATTTCTATAAATATATTTATTAATTTTAACCTCACCCCACCATGAGCTTTATTAGATAAATTATTTTCATTTTTCTTCATATTTAATTTCTTCATATATCCTTGTTTCACCTATACAATATTTTTATTATTTGAGTACACATGCAGCCTGCCTCACATGGGCCACATTGCCCATTTAAATGATGCAGCAAATAAAAAGACCAAAGTCTCTAAAGCTGCTTGCATTAAAGCCATGGACATAAAAGCAGACTTTATGCATATCTTTAATACTTGGTTCTCTGTAGCATTGTGACAAATTTCAAACTTCAGAATCCACAAACTGTGAGACTGAACCAGAAAGAGATAATGTGATAAAAGTGCTTAAGGTGCCTGCATGGAAACCAGATGTCAGATGCTTAGACTCTCTTAAAAAACAAAATAATGAAGTCATAACAACACTAGGATGTATACAAACCATTTAAAATTCTCTGTCAGTCTTACCAGTGAGATGAATAGAAGTAAACAGTTATGTACCATTGTGACGTTTAACTGAATTATACTGTGCCAATTGCATGTGATGAAAAGCCACCCAGGAAAAAAGTGGGAACGGTCAAATGAGACCAATGCTAGCAAGCACCATAACATATACAGATGCTTAATTAGGAGCCAGAGCTGTGTCTGTATTTTCATTGGTCGTTTTTTTTTTTTAAACTTTGTGTTGTATCCTGCTTTACAATGGTTACAGGCAGGAAATGAGTCCCTGTGTCTCACAAGGGACAGTCAAAGTAAATAACTGTACAAGGAAGTGTAGATATTGACATTTGTGGGCCAACACACGACTGCCAGTGATGTACTCTGTCTTGCAGTACTTCAAGTGCTCCAAGAATTGGGGTTTGAAACTGATCCTAGGCACTGCAGAGGGTATAGAGACGATGAGGGTACTGTACATTCACAGGGCAGTTCCTGTCTTGCATCAGAAAATGGGCAGTGTATGGTATGCTTAGAGAAGTAACTGCCCCTTCAAATGGAAACTAAGCCACATACAACAGGAGGAGCTGGCACAGGGCCGATGTCAGTCAACATCCTGTAGCTGTAAGGAAATGCATGCCATGCTATGATGAAGAAATGTTCCTCATTTATGATCCTTAGCTCCAGAAAGGAAATATTCTGCATTTACTTTTACTATATATGTGAAAAAGTTATGCTGTTATGTTGTATTCCTCTATAAACAGATTTTTCTTCAAATGAACAAATAATAAACTAAAAATATACTTACTATGGTTGAAATATGGACTTTGATTAGACGTGATACAAAACTACATCGCTGTCAATCCATTTATTCTAATTGTAATGTGCTCATTACGAAATACACATAATGACTCTTTAATTCAGGGTTGCCAGACGTCCCTATTTGGGCGGGACTGTCCCGAGATCAGCAGCCTGATCCAGAGTCCCGCCCTGCCGGTTTAAATCCCGGGCAGCCTCCGCTTTGTTTTTGTTTTTTTTTTGATTGGCCCATATACCAGCATACGGGCCAATCAAAAATCGCTAAACACGGAGCTTCTTGTGTTTAATGCGGAAGTTCTGCATTAAATGAAGCTCCGTGTTTAGCGATTTTTGATTGGCCCGTATGCCGGTATACGGGCCAATCAAAACATCGCGAAACAGAGCTACTTCTGTGTAATGCGGAACTGCGATGTTCCGCATTAAACAGAAGTAGCTCCGTGTTTAGCGATTTTTGATTGGCCCGTATACCGGTATACGGGCCAATCAAAACATCGCAAAACAGAGGTACTTCTGTGTAATGCGGAACTGCGATGTTTTGCATTAAACAGAAGTAGGTCTGTGTTTATTTAATTTTTGATTGGCCCGGGCCAATCAAATAAAAAATAAACACAGAGCTACTTCTGTTTAATGCGGAACTCTGATGGCATGGAAGACCTTTTTTTTTTTTTAGTCCCTACCTGGCCAGTCGGAAATCTGGCAACCCTGCTTTCAATCCACCCTCTTAAGGCTTTCATGGAGGATACTGTAGTCTGATCATACCCAGTTTAGCCACCATATCCAATTTTTAGTGAAATGGGAATTTCCAATTCTTTTTAAGCTACTCTAAGCTCAGTCACAGGTTATTATACTATTAAATCAGTGAGATTTTGGAACTGTGTGCGCGCGCGCGTGTGTGTGTGTGTGTGTGTGTGTGTGTGTGTGTGTGTGTGTGTGTGTGTGTGTCTTGATTCTACTTTGAAACACCAACTTTATGAAAGTCAACGTTTCAAAAGAATAAGAAAAAATGCACACAAACCAAAAGGGTGAAAAATTCCTTTTTTCTTGTGTTTTGCAGAGCGATAAGCCACCCTGCACCACCTGAAGTGGTGGGCAAGCTCCCTCTCCCGAACTTATATATACCAACTCAACATAGACAGAAATCCCCCCAAAAAGTGAATTATTGCCGACTCATTATAAATCACACAGACAATGATTTCCAAAGAGAAAAAGCATCCAGCGCTATGCCATTCATCTTTTTTTCTGCAAGCTACTGATCTTATTTATTTGACATATGTTTACCTTGAAAGTCTGACTGGGTATGAGCCCACTTTCAGCAGAGGCCCGGGGAGAAAAGCTCCACAGTATACCTTAAACAGAATTAAAAAACTGAACGATGGTTACAAATATTAAGACAATACCAAAGTAGTACAATAAATGAAATACAATGAAAGAAAAATAAGCAAAATATAAATGCAAGCAATAAAGCTGACCATATATTATATAGAAGATAGAGGAGCGTTCCTAATGTGCATGTTAAATAATGATGCATGAAAAATATATAACAGAGTAAGTAATAGGTCATAAAAGCATATACTTTTTCTGGTAGTAGAACTAGATAGTGAATTTCGGTCATAAATTCTGGGATAGATGAAGGTTAGTGTAAGAATATAAAGAAAGGACATTAAAAAGTTAATGAATTAAAGAGAGGTGAGGCTAAAAAGTAGGCAAAGCAGGAAGGGAATTAGGATATATCAAGAGAACGTCTATTAAGAGTGTGGAAGACAGGAGTAGAAAACAGTACAAAGATGGCAAGGTGCATGGGCAGGTCCAATTATTGGTTAGATGTTCTTTCAAACTAGACATTAAGGAATAATAGTGGGGTATAAGTCTGATTGTTTCTGGAATGCTATTCCATGATTTGGCAACACAGTAAGAATACAGACTAACATTGTTAGATCTTTGGGATTTGTAAATAGATAGTAGATTCTTGTGACAGGAGCATAGATCATGAGATGGAATATAGTGTTGAAGTAGTGATGTTGTAGTTTGCGAAAATGAGGAGTTGTACAGTAATTTGTGAGTTAATGTTAGTTGATTAAAGATGAGAAAGTGGGGTAGTTGAGCCAATTTAGGGACTTGGGAGCAGAGCAGTGGTGAGAGTAGTGGGCCTGTCCTGTGGCAAATTTAGCTACTTTATTATAACATTGACTACGTTCTGCCATGAGGAAAGAGTGAAGATCGGTTAGAATAGGTGAAGCATATAGAAGGGAGGGTAAGACGTGGTGGCAAGGGTCACTCTTGTGGAGTTAGAGATGAATTTCTTAGCATTATACATCATGCCCAATTTTTTATTACTTGCTGATATGTAGGTTAAACATAACATTGTTATCCATATTTACACCTGATAGTTTTGTATGTGAAACCATACTGATTAAAGTATTGCTCAGAGAAGTAATAGCAAAGTTAGAGGCATCTAGAGAAAACTGTTTACTAAAAATAGAAGTTTAGTTTTTTGGGGGTTAAATAGTAGTAGATGGTTGTTGGTGAGCCAAGACTCAATGGAACTGAATGCTTCTTGTGTTAAACTCTTTAGATGAGAGAGAGTCCTGGCAGAGCAGATTAATGTAGAGTCATCAGCATATTGACTTAGGGTGGATTGTTTGCTGGCAGTATCAAGATGGTTAATAAAAATGTTGAAGAAAAGTGGACCTAGGTTTGAGCCTTGGGGTACCTCAGTGCTAACAGTTAAGTAAGGAGAGAAGTTAGAGTACCATTTGACAGAGTGACATCTGTTAGAGAGACAGCTAGTGAACCATTGTAAGGATGTTTTAGTTAAGCTCAGAAGAGATAGCTGGGATAAAAGTTGGAGGTGGGAGACCGTATCAAATGCTTTGGCTAGATCTAAGAACAGAGAGAAGACAAAGTTTCCTGAGTCACAAGCTTTGTTGGCAATGTCAGTTAAGGATAGTAGAGCAGTGATAGTGCTCTGTGTACTGGTCTGAATCAATGTTGGGTGGGAGACAGAAGATTATTGTCAAGTAGGTATTGAAGAAGTTGTTTATTGATACATGTTTCTAGAATTTTTGATAGTGGTGAAAGAATAGCAATTAGCCTATAGTTAGAGATTTCTGTGTAGGTGCCAGCTTTGTGGAGTGGAAGGATGAAGGATTTTTTTCCATAGGGAGGGACATAAGACTCCTTTGATGGATCTACTAATGATTGAGACAGGGTAGGCAACTGAGTCAGCAGACATTTTTAGAAATTCATTAGGAAGATTGTCTGCAGAAGGGGAACATGGCCTGAGCTTGCACCAGAGGGATTCAATGAAGGAAGTAGGAACTGGTTGAAGGGAAAATGTGGAGTGACAGGAAATAGGAGGCTGAGAGAGGATGGAGGGAATTTGTTAGTGACAGAAGCTATGCTATCAATGAAGTAAGAGTTAAATTGAGTTGCTTTGTCAGGGGAGGTACCATCACAAGAGGGTTTAGGGGAGGACTGACTTCCTGGGTTTAAGATTTTTTGATAGTGTGCCAGAAGGTTTTTGGACTGGATTTGTGCTGATTTTGTGACTTTGCATAGAATATTTTTCTTTGTCTAAATTAGCCTGTTTCTTTACAAGATTACACAGTGCTTTGAAATGCTGTAAATTATTGTGAGTCTTATGTTTTACGTAAGTTGTCCAAGCCTTGTCTCTTTTTTTGCATGAAAGATCTGGTATAAACAGAAACCCAAGGGGTATAGCTGGTTTTAGTTCTTTTCTTTCTGGTGGGAGCTAAACTGTCTAATGTGTTTAGGAATGTAGAATTAAATTATTCAACTACATCATCTAATGGTAAGTATTTAAGGATAGACCAATTAATGGGGTTTAATAAATTTGTAAAGGCCTTATGGTCAAATACTGTCTTGTAGGTGTGTTGTCTACATGATTGTGAAATAAGTCTAGTTGTACAGGTGGGGTGGTGATCATTAAGAGAGGCTGGAAGTGTTTTGGATTGACAGAAATTGTTAGGATGGGAGACCAAAATTCAACCAATTATTTAGCTGTTTTGGTTTGCAGAACTGTTAAAGGTTGCATGAGTAATTAGTTGAGAAAATCCAAATAGGTTTATGTTATCTGTGGGAAATTGTAAGTTAAATGTCTGCCAGTCACTGTTGACATCACCTAATATTATTGTTTCTAGAGAGAGATTTTATAATACCCAAGATAGGATACGTTCCAGAGTTGATAGGTTATTGCCAGGGGGGTATGTATAAAGCTATAATGCAGAGATTTTTATTATTGTTTAATTTAAGGCAGGTGATCAATAGTTCAGCTTTGCCAAAGGAGGGTACAAATTGGTTGTGAGGGGTTAGGGAAATAGAAGCAGGATATATTACTGCAACACTGCCTCCTTTTCATTTAAGTCAGTCAGCTCTGACCATATTAAAGCCTGGTAGAAGTACTTCAGTATCCTTTATGTGTGGTTTAAGCCAGGTTTCAATGATTACTACTATATCAGGAGATTGTGCAGTCATCTAAGCATGCAACTCAGAAATTTTGTTGTACATGCTATGTGCATTTACTGAGATAAATTTAAGCATATTTGGTGTATCTGGAATATGTGTTGAAGATGGGGATTGTGAGATGTTTGGACAAGGGTTAGGGTGGATGTCACCACAGAGCAAGAGGAATTTCAAGATTGTGTAGTAAAGACAGGATTTCATTTTGGTTAAATTGTCAGTATGTGTAATGTTAAACAGGTACAGCTGCATCTGAAACAGTTTGGGTTTAAAGAGCAGTATATTGTCTGTGTGAAAGAGATGAGTGGTGATGGGTAGGGAGTAGTGATTTGTGTTACTGGCGTAAGAGGTAGTGTCTATAGGAGAGCTTAGAACAGGTTGGATAGCGACCAGATTATGATGATGGTGAAGAAAGTCAGAAGAGCTTTAGTGATAGCAGAGTAAGGAGAATCTTTTAAGATTAGGGATTATTAGAGAGTTAATCAGACAACCTACTCAAGTGGATAATTTGAGGAGAGTAATAAAGTTTGTAAAAATGAAGGAAGGGGATCAGTATGCAGATAGGGTGCTAGTATGATATTAATAGGAATATGTTGAGAGATGGAGTGTATGCATGAGGAGGGTGGACCTAAAAGAGGAAGGGGATGATGGGGTGGCTGGAGCTGGCAGAGAAAGGGGTGTGGTGTGGACAGCTTTAAATGTAGAGATAGTGGGGGTGGGAGGGATTGGGGGCAGGACTGGGGAGCAAAGTGAGTCTGGAGGGTAAACTAAGAGGGATGACACCCCAGAGAACAAGAACCAGCAGGTAAGTAATCAGAAAAAACTGTCAGTGAGGCTGCACCAAATCTATTTAAGATGCTGGTTATAGGGTCAGTTAAGTATTGGGTGAAAAGTGGTGAGGTATATAAGGGTACATTTAGGGTTTATAAAGAAAATCAGCGTAAGAGCCTTTGGTACTCCTCCTCAACTAAGCACAGCGGAACCAGAAACTGCTGCAAGTACAATTCCTAATTAAATGATCCTCAATCAGTTTCTCCTTCAACATGTCTAGGGAAATCATGTGTCTGTATGTCTACAATACAAGTATTTTAAATACTAAAACTAAGTTGTACAAAAAAAAGACTCATAGGGATGATAGGAGGTAACAGCATTGCAGTGCTGACATTTTGACTATTGCTGTATACACATCACACTTTTACAGAGTTAAATTTCTCTAAGGCAGAGTTTTGACATGGAGCCCAATAGTTATTACTTGTGTTTTATTTTTGTGTTAACGTGCATTCAAATTAATACAGCTTTTTATAATGTGTGTGGGGGTAAGAAAGTTTCTCCTTAGTCGAGGGATTCACATTCACAGAGTTAGTACATTTAGAGATGCAGTGAATATATAGGTTAAAGAGGGGCTTGCTCCTGGCCAAAAATGCTTATTTTGTACCTCTGCTGTAGTCAGAAGCATATTTTTTCAGGTTTAACATATTTGTTTATTTGTGGTTAACATTTGATATTCAAGGTTGACATTTGATGGTACAATGTTTAGCCACAGCGCCATTCCATGGAGATAACAGCATATGCTGTCCATTCCTACGACTGGTTTGTTGTATGACTTGGTTCTGGTATCATTCCTATGACTGCTTTATAACTTAGTTTTAGTATTTCAGTAGATTGAATATTTATGAAGAAAGACAGAAGTTTGTTGCGCATAAATTCAACACTCTAAATTGCAAACACTAAATTGTGATTGTGTTTTATTATATACTAATTCCAAAACTGCAGTTTCTTAGCACTTCTTAGAACTCCCCTTACTCCAAGGTACAGCAATCTTTTTTTTTTTTGCACTGCATGCTAAAAAGTATCTTCTCAAATATATTTTTATTGAATTTTACAAATTTTTCAAACATACAAAGGAAAAACTGTAAGTCATTACAGGAAGCAGTAAAGTATAGGTATAGGTATATATATATATATATATATATATATATATATATATATATATATAACAGTTAGTGCAAAAACTATGCATTTATAAAACAACAGTTATCTTACAGGGAAACTTACATCTTAGAGAATAATATAAACTGTAAAGACACCCAATAACCTATTACAGTCAGAGTCTAGAGATACAAATGGAAAATGGCTTGGAAGGAGGAGTATATGACTGTCTTAAGAAGAAAGAAAGGCGGTAAGGAGGGTATATCCATATAAAACTATTTACACCATGTACAACTATTTATACCATATTTATACCATGGATGCCAGAGGATAACAAAATAATATAACAAAATACTTTGTAAAATCAAAAGTTACAGTTTGATGATAACAATGTCTAATGCTTATAGGGCCAGATATGATACCAATGGAGACTTTCCTGGAATGTAATGTTAGTGATCCATATTTTGGAAGATTATTTAGTTTGGATTAGGTCAAAAAGGCTACACCAGTAATTCTGAAAATATTCTTTTTTCTTTTTGTTATTATTGCATAACTTATGTACATATATATATTTGATTGCCATTGATGTAAAGTTTTCCCAAGCTATTGCTGAGGGATTGACCCAATTCTTGGCTATAAAATATTTGAGAAGAGCACAGGCTATAACACAGATGTGGCGATGGATACCCTTAAGAGATTTAGGAATTATATTTAGAATCATGGTTTGCCAAGAAAATGTGTTTTTTTTTCGTATCCCATTTATTCCAACTGAGTTCTGAGAGAACACCAAAGTTTGTAAATATTCGTACAGCTCCAAAAGATGTAAAGTATATCTACATGTGGGAGGGAACAGAACAGACAGGTTAGGTTTTTATTCTATCCGAATTTCAGTAATACTGCTGGGGTATAGTAGGAATTGTTGTTTATCATAAGTTGAGTGTAAATTAGGTTTTTGAAGGGGGTTAGATTCAGGGTATTATTGATTGCTTCGCACTTAGACTCCATAGAGATTTCTCCTTGTATTAAGTTCCAATATTTGGAAAATCAAAGTTAATGATTATATTTAATGCTTGACACAAGTTTATAGGTATTCAAAATCATTTTGTTTTGTAGGGAAAGTGATTTAATGATAGATTGTGATACTGTCTTATAGCAAGATAATTTTTGTTTTATAAGTGAGCTAATTTGTCTTAAGATAGGATCATATTTGTTAGGAGCACCAAATAAGGCTTTGACCTTGGCAACATTTTTAGAGTTATAAAAGTGCCAAACTATGGCTTTCTTAATAATAGGGAAGTTTGTTAGATCGATCATTTTATTATTGATTTTTAAGTTAGGGCTTAGGTGAATAGCTTGGAGAATGGGAACAGTATTGTGTAAATTTAATGAGGTCATCAGAGATCGAAAGATGCAAATTTTGTTCTTTAGTGTAGGCAGGGTCTTGAGCTTGTAGTCACCATCAGGTGCTAGAAAAGGGACAGCATATGGATTGAATTTTAACAAATATATATAGTTGCACCAGCTTTTGATCCAGGTTGGGTACCAAGATTCAGCAGAAGGATCATAGCTGGCTATTTGAATTAGATGGCTAGCATTAATGATGTGGTAATATAAATTAAAGTCTGGGAGACTTAAACTGCCTTTGGTCTTTGAGGTAATAAGTCTCCTGTATGATATTCTGGTTGATTTAGGGAACCATAAAAACTTTGAGATTGTGGTTTCCATTTTTCTGATTTTTTTTTTTTCAGAACATTTAAGAAGATGGAGTTAAGATGTAAAGGATTCTAGGAAAAATATTCATTTTAATGATAGCGGATTTTGATAGCAAAGAAAGATTGATGTTTTTCCATCTAGTTTGATCGTTATTTATCTGATCCCAGACTCTATATCGGTTTGCTTTTATTAGCTCTTGGTGAGGGTGTGTGAAATTTATTCCTAGGTATTTGAGTGTATATGTGAGAGGAATGTCAGACAGGGGGAAGTAATATTCTAAATGATTTGCAGGGTTTAATGGAAAAATAGATGATTTTGCAGGGTTTCATTTATAATTAGCAGCCTCAGCAAAAAGATTAATAGAATTTAGGGTTTTATGAACATCGGTGTTAGGAAGCCCAAAATAGATGTTTAGGTCATCTGCAAATGCAGAATAATTTATGTCAATGTTAAAGACTTTTGGGATATGGTGATAAGTGTTTTGTTTAAAAAAGAAAAAATCCAGCACCCCGAGTAGGTGTAGCAATTGCATTGTTTATTATGAACCAGACCAGTTTCAGCAATCAGCTTTCCTCAGTGGTTTAGTCATAATGATTCAATTGACCTTATTTATAGGTAATGCAAATAAAATGATGTGACATCATTTCCTGTATACATAAATCATGACCAAAATTAAACATGTGAATGAAATAAGACAGTGAAAGTAACATCATAATAATAGTTAGCAGTCACAATTTTAAACTAGCATACATACCAAAAAATGAAATATTGAAACATTATATTTTGTAATAATGATAATAATAATAAACCTGTAATATATAGTGGCGAAATTAACACAAAATATAAACAATAAAGTACAATGTTGATGATTAATAGTAACAAATGGTGCATTAAAGTTTGTCATTGAGACCCGGTGGAAATAAACCACCTAATTTAACTATCCATTTGGTTTCCTTTTTGTCTAACAGTTTGTGCCATCCAGTTTTAAAAGCTCTGTTACCAACAATCTTGTCAATACAAATAAAAGAGAATTGGGCAGTTTTGTGTATAACAGTATGTTTATATAAAGCATTGGTAGGCCTAGCATTTCTTATATCCCCTAAATGTTCAGAGATATGAATCCGGAACTGTCTAGATGTTTGTCCAATATAAAATGCCCTACATGTGCATGTGGCTAAATAAATCACCCAGTCCATACTACAATTTCCAAAATGGTTAATGCTAAATATCTTGCCTGTATTCTTGCTGGTAAATTCTTTGGTGGTAAATATATATTTGCAGAAGGAGCAATGACCACAATGGTGACAGCCAATTAATCTGTCTCCCAGTAGGGTAATTTGAGTCATGGAAACATCCAGAGGTGTAATTCTTTTGAAATGAGAAAAATGTGATCCTAAAGTTTTACCTTTCCGGTAGGAATAGAGACATCTATCATCCAACCACTTGGCCAAGTGTTTGTTGGCTGTCAATATATTCCAATGATTACTAATTATGACCTGTAATTGATAAGTATACCTGCCAAAGGTTGTTACTAGTCTGGGTGACTGGACCGAGGACTGAACAATCTTCTGTTTGTAACCCAACAAACTATCCCTTGATAGGTTGGTAGTCATTCTAACTGCAGATTGAACATCCATTTTGTTGTAACCTCACTGTATAAATCTATTTGAAAGATCATTCTGGCAATGCTGAAGGTCCAATTTGGATGAGCAAATTCTCTTGATCCTGATAAATTGTGATTTAGGAATGTTTTTTATAATATGTTTGGGATGTAGACTGGAAGCATGTAGGAGACTGTTGTATTGTGGGTATTTCCTATGCACAGTGGTACGAAGAGTGTTGTCCACTTCCATACTTAGGTGGACATCCAAAAAGTCAATCTGCTGTATGTCATAATTGACTGTGAATCTAACACCCCATTTATTACTTTTCAAATATTCAACAAATTCCATAAGATACTCTATTCCCCCTTTCCAAACCAGCCAGCAGTCGTCTAGGTACCATCTCCAAATATCCATTTCTGGCAAATAAAGGTTGTGTGTTTCAGTATATATAATCTGATCTTCCACATATCCCATAAAGAGATCTGCATATATTGGTGCAAAAGAGGCACCCATCGCCGTGCCCTGAATTTGCCAGTAACATTGGTTTTGAAAATAGAACACGTTCTTGGTTAGAACGTGTTCCGCCATACAAATCAGTAAAGTATTAAATCCTGGACTATAAATGTTAATCTTATGTAGCCAATATTCCAGTGCCATTAAACCTGCCCAATGTGGTATGCTAGTATGCAGTGATGTAACATCTAAGGTACACAATCCAATCTGCTTCAAGTTGTGATTCGGAAACAATCTGGAGGAACTCTGTGGTGTCCTGCAATCTGGCCCGTACATATGGCAACAAGGGTTTTAAATATTGGGTCAAAAAGACAGATAGGGGTTCCGTCAGTGAGCCAATGCCTGAAACAATTGGTCTACCTGGAGGTGTAGAATGAGACTTATAAATTTTGGGCAGCAAATATAGGTATTGTTTAGCTGTGTCTTGAATAGTAAGGTGAAGTATTGTTTTTATACTGATAATGCCTTCTTCAACAGCAAGTTGTAAAAAATCATCTATTTCTTTTTTAAAACTAGGGATGGGGTCAATGGACATGTGTAAGTAATGCTGAGTATTCGACACTTCTCTTATTCCTTCAGCCCAGTAATAACTGGAATTCATGACCACAATGACCTCACCCTTGTCTGCAGGAAGAATGGTAATGTCAGTATTGTTTTTAAGATTCATAAGAGCCTGTTGTTCCTGAACATTTAAATTATTTTTGATAATGTTCCCTGTGCCCAACTGATGGTGTAAATCTGTAATAACAGCATTCTGGAATATGGCTACGTGTTTGTCCATGGGAGGACAGAACTTGGATGGTAAGAATCTGAATTCAGTGGATCTTTGAGTAAAATCATGTTCGTCAAAAAAGATTTTTAAGTTCAATCTTCTACAAAAATCAATAACATCTGATACAAATGTACTTTCATCAACAAAGAAACCTGGGATGAAACCTAGACCTTTATTTAACAAAAGTTCTTCCATTGGTGTTAATACATAGTCAGAAATGTTATGCACATTCGAACAGTCTACATTCATTTGACAATTGACAGAAAAAGTTCTTCTAGCGTTCTTATGCTTCCTTCCCCTCCTGTGTCTGTGCCTAAAGGGTGATCAACATTGCGTACTCTTTTAGGAGTGGGAGAATCCGACATATTAACGGATTCAGTATCAGTAGTCGATGATTCCTCCCCCAAACTCCTACTGGGTGATGTACCTCTTTTGAGTATGGATCTAGGCGGCTTTTTGTGTGTATGTGTGAAATTTTTGGTACCCTCTGCAAATCGTGCCCCTTTATATAGCTCAAAGGGTTTCCCCCTCTTATAGTCTTCCATATCTCTGGAAAATTTGTTTAATTTCTTTTCTTTAAGAGTCTTTTCAGAGGTTGAAAGTTCTTTAGATAATTTACTGAGTGATTCATGAAAACTTGGTTGATTTTCATACAACTTTAATTCTTCACACATTTTTTGCACATCACAAATATTGGCTTGAATTGTCCTATCATAATATGAAGATAGAATGTTGACAAACATCATAGCCGAATCTTGTTGTGCAACATTCCACTCTCTAATCAATAAATCATCTGGTTGGCCAACCAACGGTTGCAATTTGGTTGTACATCTTTATGTGAGCACATTCTAAATATACTATATTACATCTGTTCAGGACTTCTTGCGTAGTACTTTGGTTAGGTGTTACATTTTTTCCTGCTTTTCAATATTACATAGCTCCATGTATATTGGTACGGACCTGTTTTATTTAAGTATACTGGCCTACAGTATATAGTCATCTTGGTCCAAATAATTTGATGTGCTATTTTTGGTCCCTCTGCATTTTCATACCTATCATTTATCTTAGATTGGTCAAGACACTTTTCTTTGAGTCTTTTTTGGGGATTGTTTCTTAGGTACAATACTGATCATTTTAATAGAAATACGAATTTGATATATAACACATCACATCTGGCCTTAACATACGTACAATCTATTGTCATGGATCTCAATAACATGGTACAAGGATTATGCGCAGACAAAGATGATATTCATATTTTTGGGATTGATTCAAGCAATGGTTCTGCTGCTAGTGGAACAACTGATCCAGTTGACGTTTGTAGTATGGTATTCACTCAATTTGCTAAAAAAATCAAAACATTACGCTCCAACATCTGGCATTCTAGATTATTCAAGGCATATAAACATCAGAACATTGCCCCGAGAGGTCTTAGAACCAAATTGCAACCAATATTTGTGATGTGCAAAAAATGTGTGAAGAATTAAAGTTGTATGAAAATCAACCGAGTTTTCATGAATCACTCAGTAAATTATCTAAAGAACTTTCAACCTCTGAAAAGACTCTTAAAGAAAAGAAATTAAACAAATTTTCCAGAGATATGGAAGACTATAAGAGGGGGAAACCCTTTGAGCTATATAAAGGGGTACGATTTGCAGAAAGTACCAAAAATTTCACACATACACGCGAAAAGCGAATCACCCAGTAGGAGTTCGGGGGAGGAATCATCGACTACTGATACTGAATCCATTAATATGTTGGGGCCTAGATCCATACTGAAAAGAGGTACATCACCCAGTAGGAGTTCGGGGGAGGAATCATCGACTACTGATACTGAATCCATTAATATGTTGGATTCTCCCACTCCTAAAAGAGTACGCAATGTTGATCACCCTTTAGGCACAGACACAGGGGGGGAAGGAAGCATAAGAACGCTAGAAGAACTTTTTCTGTCAATTGTCAAATGAATGTAGACTGTTCGAATGTGCATAACATTTCTGACTATGTATTAACACCAATGGAAGAACTTTTGTTAAATAAAGGTCTAGGTTTCATCCCAGGTTTCTTTATTGATGAAAGTACATTTGTATCAGATGTTATTGATTTTTGTAGAAGATTGAACTTAAAAATCTTTTTTGATGAACATGATTCTACTCAAAGATCCACTGAATTCAGATTCTTACCATCCAAGTTCTGTCCTCCCATGGACAAACACGTAGCCATATTCCAGAATGCTGTTATTACAGATTTACACCATCAGTTGGGCACAGGGAACATTATCAGAAATAATTTAAATGTTCAGGAATAACAGGCTCTTATGAATCTTAAAAACAACACTGACATTACCATTCTTCCTGCAGACAAGGGTGGGGCCATTGTGGTCATGAATTCCAGTTATTACTGGGCTGAAGGAATAAGACAAGTGTCGAATACTCAGCATTACTTACACATGTCCATTGACCCCATCCCTAGTTTTAAAAAAGAAATAGATGATTTTTTACAACTTGCTGTTGAAGAAGGCATTATCAGTATAAAAACAATACTTCACCTTACTATTCAAGACCCAGCTAAACAATACCTATATTTGCTGCCCAAAATTCATAAGTCTCATTCTACACCTCCAGGTAGACCAATTGTTTCAGGCATTGGCTCACTGATGGAACCCCTATCTGTCTTTTTGACCCAATATTTAAAACCCTTGTTGCCATATGTACGGGCCAGATTGCGGGACACCACAGAGTTCCTCCAGATTGTTTCCGAATCACAACTTGAAGCAGATTGGATTATGTGTACCTTAGATGTTACATCGCTGTATACTAGCATACCACATTGGGTAGGTTTAATGGCACTGGAATATTGGCTACATAAGATTAACATTTATAGTCCAGGATTTAATACTTTACTGATTTGTATGGCGGAACACGTTCTAACCAAGAACATGTTCTACTTTCAAAACCAATGTTACTGGCAAATTCAGGGTACGGCGATGGGTGCCTCTTTTGCACCAATATATGCAGATCTCTTTATGGGATATGTGGAAGATCAGATTATATATACTGAAACACACAACCTTTATTTGCCAGAAATGGATATTTGGAGATGGTACCTAGACGACTGCTGGCTGGTTTGGAAAGAGGGAATAGAGTATCTTATGGAATTTGTTGAATATTTGAACAGTAATAAATGGGGTGTTAGATTCACAGTCAATTATGACATACAGCAGATTGACTTTTTGGATGTCCACCTCAGCAGGGAAGTGGACAACACTCTTCGTACCACTGTGCATAGGAAATACCCACAATACAACAGTCTCCTACATGCTTCCAGTCTACATTCCAAACATATTACAAAAAACATTCCTAAATCACAATTTATCAGGATCAAGAGAATTTGCTCATCCAAATTGGACCTTCAGCATTGCCAGAATGATCTTTCAAACAGATTTATACAGCGAGGTTACAACAAAATGGATGTTCAATCTGCAGTTAGAATGACTACCAACCTATCAAGGGATAGTTTGTTGGGTTACAAACAGAAGATTGTTCAGTCCTCGGTCCAGTCACCCAGACTAGTAGCAACCTTTGGCAGGAATACTTATCAATTACAGGACATAATTAGTAATCATTGGAATATATTGACAGCCAACACACACTTGGCCAAGTGGTTGGATGATGGATGTCTCTTTTCCTACCAGAAAGGTAAAACTTTAGGATCACATTTTTCTCATTTCAAAAGAATTACACCTCTGGATGTTTCCATGACTCAAATTACCCTATTGGGAGACAGATTAATTGGCTGTCACCCTTGTGGTCATTTCTCCTTCTGCAAATATATATTTACCACCAAAGAATTTACCAGCAAGAATACAAGCAAGATATTTAACATTAACCATTTTGCAAATTGTAGTATGGACTGGGTGATTTATTTAGCCACATGCACATGTAGGGCATTTTATATTGGACAAACATCTAGACAGTTCCAGATTCGTATCTCAGAACATTTAGGGGATATAAGAAATGCTAGGCCTACCAATGCTTTATATAAACATACTGTTATACACAAAACTGCCCAATTCTCTTTTATTTGTATTGACAATATTGTTGGTAACAGAGCTTTTAAAACTGGATGGCACAAACTGTTAGACAAAAAGGAAACCAAATGGATAGTTAAATTAGGTGGTTTATTTCCGCCGGGTCTCAATGACAAACTTTAATGCACCATCTGTTACTATTAATCATCAACATTGTACTTTATTGTTTATATTTTGTGTTAATTTCGCCACTATATTTTACAGGTTTATTATTATTATCATTATTACAAAATATAATGTTTCAATATTTCATTTTTTGGTATGTATGCTAGTTTAAAATTGTTTTTGCTATCTATTATTATTATTTTACTTTCACTGTCTTATTTCGTTCACATGGTTAATTTTGGTCATGATTTATGTATACAGGAAATGATGTCACATCATTTTATTTGCATTACCTATAAATAAGGTCAATTGAATCATCATGACTAAACCACTGAGTAAAGCTGATTGCTGAAACTGGTCTGGTTCATAATAAACAATACAATTGCTACACCTACTCGGGGTGCTGGATTTTTTCTTTTTTATTCATGGTTGGTTTATCCATGCACCAACCGTATGTGCTAGCCTGCTCCTTTGCACAAAGTCTTTTGTTTAACCCAGAGAAGGAAAGGTTCGAGATATAAATTGAAAATCTAAGGTGAGAGTGGGCAGCCCTGCCAAGTGCCATTGGTAATTTTAATAGGGCGTGATAAAGTTTTATTTATATACAGGGACGTAGAGGCATTGTTATAAAGCATCTTAATAGTGTTGATAATAAGATCGGAAAAGTTGAAAAGTTAAAGAATTTCATGGTTAGGTAAAGGAAGTTTATATCAACGTTATCAAAGGCTTTGGTAGCATCTAGCCTGAGTGCATAACGTGGGTGGTTATCACTTTTAAGAAACAGCATTAATGTCTTTAAGGTAAGAGTATTGTCACACAGCTGCCTCTGTTTCATAAATCTCAACTGTTCAGAAGAAATGACTGTAGCTATAACTTTCTGAATTCTATTAGCGAGAGTGGTAGATAAGATTTTGATGTCAACATTAATAAGGGCAATGGACCTATAGCAGAGAGGGGTGGACTTGTCAGAGTTCAGTTTTGGGATGAATATTGTTTTCAAATTGTTCATATACTTATCAGTAATCCCTTTAGAGATTATATAATTATACATGGCAAGGAGAGTTTTAGAAAGGTGCCGACTAAAAGTTTTATAAAATTCTTCTGTAAAACCATCCGGTCCTGGTGCCTTATTTGGTTTAAGTTTTTTAATAGCTAGCATTATTTCATTCAGTGTTATGGGGCTGTTTAGAAGGATGTTTTGTATGGAGGATAATTCTGGAATGGATAGCTCATTTAGGAATTTTTTGTGCATTTCATTTGGGGTCTGATTTTTGGGATTATAGATTTCAATGAAGATATTTACAAAAGAGTTAATATCTTCATTACTGTATACGTTTTTCCCTTTGTATTTTATTTCATTAGTATAGTTTGGTCCCTATTTGATGTTTATGAGTCTAGCTAGTGTTCTGGAGGGGGTTTGCATCCATTCCGAATATCTGTGAAGGAGTTTGAGTTCTACCAAGGATTGATTTTGTAAGTGAAAGGAGTACATTTCTTTCTGTATCTCATGTAGTTTCTTTTCCAGTTCAGGAGAAAAATCCTTTTGTAGTTGTGCATCAGTCATCTTTTGCTCATTGTTGAGGTTATTGATGTACAATTTCTCTTTTTTTTGTAATAAGATGATTTTTGTATGAGTATTCCTCTGATGACCGCTTTGGCCGTAGCCCATTGGATATCTAAGGGGATGGTGGATAAACAAGATTCTGTATCAAATTGTTCAGATAATCATTAATTTCCTGCAGAACATATTTTCTAAGAATGTTACTGTTTAGTGACAAGTGGGACTACTACCATCGGGATTCAGGTGGTGAGTGGGATTAATACAAAGTGAGACATTCAAGTGGTCAGATATAGATCTAGCCTCAAGGGCAAAGTTTGTAATTATGTTTGAAAATATATCAGAGACCAAAAAATAATCAATTCTGGCAAGGTACAGCAATCTTTGACTTAAATATATGTAACAGGATTATGAAAGCCACAGTATCTCCTCGGCAAGTGCTGCAATGGGGTAGGTGGGGTGAAGCACCTTTGAATAAATGATTAATAGTGTTACAGTTATCAAATTTTGACTTTAGTTGTATGCATATCACACTTTTACAGAGTTGAATTTCTATAAGACAAATGTTGACATGCAGCCCAATATTTATTATTTGTGTTCTCCTTTTGTGATAATGTTCATTCATTCTTCTATACTAAATACAAGAAATAAGAGAACGACACTTTTCTACAGACTTTGTGCCTGAGTATTTTTTTTCATCTACTGGCCAAGGTACAAAAGCTGCTAGACCCCAGGGTGGTGAGAGACTGGGCAAGAATACCTACAAGTGGACTGAAAATCTTGCTTGAGAATTCCAATCCCAATCCTGTCACTTGCCTTAGACATGTGAAATCTGGTTCCCTATTAACAGTCTGAGACCCATGACTGTGAATCCCACCACTTATAAAATGAAATTGAAAATGAAATACAGCAAATCTCAGAACTCACTGTAATGCTACCAAATCATACTGCTTAACTGTACTAACTTTTTTACTGGTGTGCCATAACGTAAGGGGAATGTGCCAAGGTACTCCAGCCTTTGACTTGGTAGTATATATCCCCCATTTTCATGTCTACAGTTTTGCTATTCTCAGGAGTAGAATTAAGATCTTCAAATGTTCAAATGGAAATCTTTTTCATGACACTGTATGGCAGTCAGATGGGAGTGGAAAAAAATAAGAAAGGTAATTCACAGCTATAGCACAGGCATGTACAATCACTGACATCTGTACTACAGGCCTGTAGCATACCTTACAGACAACTGTGACACATCTGTCTCATACCATTTGGCTAACTGTACCACGTGCATGTTGCATCATTTAACAACAGCTGTACAATAAGCCTGTATCATCACTTACTGATAGCTGTACCACACATGCCTGTACTGCCTGTAACGGGCAGCTTTACTTCATGTCTGTACTTTCATTTACTGACAGTTGTACCACCTGCCACTTAATTGCCAATTATGCAATGAGAACTAATTTACATTCAAGAGCATGCATGCCAACTGGACAAAGCAATTGGCATGTTCATGCTTGTTGTAAATCCAAAAATGTTCACAAGAAAAGTCTAGCGAAATGAGCAAAAGTCACTTCAGCTGTAGCGACTAAAATTAAATGTTACAGCTCATTGCTCTGTCAACTGAAGAAATAAATCATTACAAAACAGGGTGAAAGACATGATTGCACAATCCTAAAATGTGCACAGAACTTTAAAAACACAAAGTCAGTAGAGTAGCTAGAGTTGGGTGAAGGGGGCAGCTGACCCAAGTGCAAATTGTCTGGGACAAGATTGACATGTCCCCATTGGTCTTCAGTGCAATATCAGCTTCGATACTTGTGTAGCATTTGCATTCTGACCTGAAGTGTGTGTGTGTGTGTGTGTGTGTGTGTGTGTGTGTGTGTGTGTGTGTGTGTGTGTGTGTGTGTGTGGCTTAAACTGTACCAGCTGCTCACTGCATTGTCACCCCTGCTCATAACAACCTAACAAAAGTTTTAAAATAGTAACTGAAACTCAACTTCAGGATGTTAGGAGTACAACAGTATCTTTACTTAAACGGCACAATCAAAATGCATTCCTGAATTGCTAAACTAAAAACTGATGCTGAAAACTGCTTCACATTCATGATCAAATCATGCCATCCATGAGTAAAACATTGCTACCCAGACCCAGATATGGATTATTGCTTTAATGTAACACATACATAGACCAGCACATAACTGTAACATTGCTTATGGTCACCTAAACCACATGCATGCATGTATTATCTCTGAAGGACAGTGTATTATATGCCTTTACTTCAACTTTCTGACAGCAGTAGTGAATTCCTTATCCATACCTACTGACACCTGTATCTCATGTCTGTACCATCACTTACAGACTGCTGTACCCCATGTCTGTATTATCACTTACAGACTGCTGTACCCCATGTCTATACCATCACTTACAGACAATTGTACCACATGCTGTGTTCCATCACTTAATGACAGTAATACCCCATGTCTGTACTATCACTGACACCTGTACCCCATGTATGTAACATCACCTACAGACAGTTGTACCACATGTCTGTTCTATCACTTGCTGCCACCTGTACCCCATGTCTGTACTACCACTTACAGACAGCTGTATCCCATGTCTGTGCTATCACTTATAGACAGCTGTACCCCATGTCTGTACTATCCCTTACAGACAGCTGTACCCCATGTCTGTACCATCACTTACAGACTGCTGTACCCCATGTCTGTATTATCACTTACAGACTGCTGTACCCCATGTCTGTACCATCACTTACAGACTGCTGTACCCCATGTCTGTGCTATCACTTATAGACAGCTGTACCCCATGTCTATACCATCACTTACAGACTGCTGTACCCCATGTCTGTATTATCACTTACAGACTGCTGTACCCCATGTCTGTACCATCACTTACAGACTGCTGTACCCCATGTCTGTACCATCACTTACAGACAGCTGTACCCCATGTCTGTACTATCACTTACAGACAGCTGTACCCCATGTCTGTACCATCACTTACAGACAATTGTACCACATGCTGTGTTCCATCACTTAATGACAGTAATACCCCATGTCTGTACTATCACTGCCAGCTGTACCCCATGCCTGTAATATCACTTACTGACACCTGTACCCCATGTATGTAACATCACCTACAGACAGTTGTACCACATGTCTGTTCTATCACTTGCTGCCACCTGTACCCCATGTCTGTACTACCACTTACAGACAGCTGTATCCCATGTCTGTGCTATCACTTATAGACAGCTGTACCCCATGTCTGTACTATCCTTTACAGACAGCTGTACCCCATGTCTATACCATCACTTACAGACAGCTGTACCCCATGTCTGTACCATCACTTACAGACAGCTGTACCCCATGTCTGTACTATCCCTTACAGACAGCTGTACCCCATGTCTGTAACATCACTTACAGACAGCTGTACCCCATGTCTGTACTATCACTTACAGACTGCTGTACCCCATGTCTGTACCATCACTTACAGACTGCTGTACCCCATGTCTGTACCATCACTTACAGACTGCTGTACCCCATGTCTGTATTATCACTTACAGACTGCTGTACACCATGTCTGTGCTATCACTTATAGACAGCTGTACCCCATGTCTGTATTATCACTTACAGACTGCTGTACCCCATGTCTGTACCATCACTTACAGACTGCTGTACCCCATGTCTGTATTATCACTTACAGACTGCTGTACCCCATGTCTGTACTATCACTTACAGACTGCTGTACCCCATGTCTGTACTATCACTTACAGACAGCTGTACCCCATGTCTGTACCATCACTTACAGACTGCTGTACCCCATGTCTGTATTATCACTTACAGACTGCTGTACCCCATGTCTGTGCTATCACTTATAGACAGCTGTACCCCATGTCTGTATTATCACTTACAGACTGCTGTACCCCATGTCTGTACCATCACTTACAGACAGCTGTACCCCATGTCTGTACTATCACTTACAGACAGCTGTACCCCATGTCTGTACCATCACTTACAGACAATTGTACCACATGCTGTGTTCCATCACTTAATGACAGTAATACCCCATGTCTGTACTATCACTGCCAGCTGTACCCCATGCCTGTAATATCACTTACTGACACCTGTACCCCATGTATGTAACATCACCTACAGACAGTTGTACCACATGTCTGTTCTATCACTTGCTGCCACCTGTACCCCATGTCTGTACTACCACTTACAGACAGCTGTATCCCATGTCTGTGCTATCACTTATAGACAGCTGTACCCCATGTCTGTACTATCCCTTACAGACAGCTGTACCCCATGTCTGTACTATCCCTTACAGACAGCTGTACCCCATGTCTGTATTATCACTTACAGACTGCTGTACCCCATGTCTATACCATCACTTACAGACAATTGTACCACATGCTGTGTTCTATCACTTAATGACAGTTATACCCCATGTCTGTACTATCCCTTACAGACAGCTGTACCCCATGTCTGTACCATCACTTACAGACAGCTGTACCCCATGTCTGTACCATCACTTACAGACAGCTGTACCCCATGTCTGTACCATCACTTACAGACAGCTGTACCCCATGTCTGTACCATCACTTACAGACAGCTGTACCCCATGTCTGTACCATCACTTACAGACTGCTGTACCCCATGTCTGTATTATCACTTACAGACAGCTGTACCCCATGTCTGTACCATCACTTACAGACTGCTGTACCCCATGTCTATACCATCACTTACAGACAATTGTACCACATGCTGTGTTCTATCACTTAATGACAGTTATACCCCATGTCTGTACTATCACTGACACCTGTACCCCATGTATGTAACATCACCTACAGACAGTTGTACCACATGTCTGTTCTATCACTTGCTGCCACCTGTACCCCATGTCTGTACTACCACTTACAGACAGCTGTACCCCATGTCTGTACCATCACTTACAGACTGCTGTACCCCATGTCTATACCATCACTTACAGACAATTGTACCACATGCTGTGTTCTATCACTTAATGACAGTTATACCCCATGTTTGTACTATCACTGCCAGCTGTACCCCATGCCTGTAATATCACTTACTGACACCTGTACCCCATGTCTGTAACATCAGTTACGAACACTTGTATCCCATATCTGTACTATCACTTACTGACACCTGTAACCTCATGTCTGTTCTATCACGTACAGACTGCTGTATCCTGGGGATGTCTGTACTATCACTTAGAGACTGCTGTACCCCATGTCTGGACCATCACTGATGGAAAATTGTACCACATGTTGTGTTCCATCACTTAATGACAGTTATACCCCATGTCTGTACTATCACTTACTGACAGCTGTACCCCTTGTCTGTACCATTTCTTACTGATAACAGTATCATAAGGCTATAATAACACTTGGCAGCTGTACCACATCCCTGTAACATCATTCACTGACTGCCGCACCTCATACCTCTATCATTACCTAGTGACAGATGAAGAACATGCTTGCATCATCACTTATTGACAGCCATATCATCAGCCTGTACCATTACATTCTGGAAGGTGTAACACATACATTTATAATCACTTAGTGACAGCTGTATCACCAGCCTGTACCAAATGCCTGTAGCAACAACTGACAGCTGTGCCACATACATGTAACATCATTCACTGACTGCTGCATCTCATACCTCTATCATTACCTGGTGACAGATAAAGCAAATGCTTGAGTCATCACTAATTGACAGCTGCACCCCATGTCTGTACCATCACTTATGGACAGTTGTAACACATGCCTGTGCCATCACTTATTGACAGCTATACCCCATGTTTCTACAGTCACTTATTGACAGCTATACCCCATGTTTCTACAGTCACTTAGTGACAGCTATACCCCATGTTTCTACAGTCACTTAGTGACAGCTGTACCCCATGCCTGTATCATCACTTGCGGATAATAGCAACATAGGCCTGTAACAACAACTGACAGCTGTACCACATACCTGTAACCACACTTCATACCAGTACCACATGTCTTTGGCATAATTCTCTGACTGCTACAGCTCATGCTTCTGTCATTACCTGGTGACAGATGAAGCACATGCTTGAATCATCACATTAACAGATGAACCCCATGTCTATGCCATCACTTACGGACAGTTGTAACACATGCCCCTGCTGTCACTTAATGACAACTTTACCCCATGTCTGTACAATCACTTAGTGACAGCTGTACCCCATGCCTGTACCTTCACTTACTGATAATACTACCATAAGCCTGAAACAATTGACAGTTGTATCACATGCTTGTAACATCATTCGCTGACTATTGCACCTCATACCTCTATCATTACTTAGTGACAGATGAAGCACACACTTGCATCATCACTTATTTACAGCCATATAAACAGCCTGTAGCATTGCATACTGAAAGGTGTAACATATTCATGTATTATCACTTACCCTCAGCTGTACCACCAGCCTGTACTAAGACTTATTTACAACTTTCTCACATACCTAAACCATCACTCACTGACCGTTATAACAAATGCCCAGATATACCACGTCTGTATCATCATTTAACAACTCTTCAACATGCCTGCATTATCACTTACTGACAGCTTTACCACATGTTTGGAACATATTTCACTAAATGCTATATCACATATAAGGAAACAGCTCCAGTACTTAGTAATAATGCCCATCCCTCCTGGCATGCCTGAAGGTCATTTCCTTGTGCTTTCTCCTATTAACCTGGTGAACATGGGCATTCTGAGGCAGTGCATGAACTGCCTCCTGTACAAAAACAACCCTCTCTTCTTACCTCCCAACACTCAGACTTGTGAGAGATGCACTTATATATATCCAAATTGGAAGCCATGCACTCTCAAGCCAAGACCGGAATAGCTGGTCAAGAGGAGAAGGTCAACACCTGCACCACAGCACACACAACACATAGCCCTCCAGAACACCCATCATCACAGCACTCACATAAAATCACAAACCACATACCCACCTTCACGGAGGCTCTAAATATAAATCTACCCAAACAGCAGAGACCTCCAAGGCAGAAATGCACTCAACCACCACAACACAGCACAAACCACAAGACACATAACTCACCTACACAGTGTACCCCTCAACCTAAGCCCCTAAGGCAAAACAGCCTGCCAAATACAGTAATCATAGGTGAATCGATAGCAAGGCACACTGATGTCCCACTCACTAGGTTGAATAAGGAGAAGGTAACAGTCAGCTGTCTATCAGGTGCCAGAATCCGACACAACACACACACTCAGGTCACTCCACAACAAGTACAAGTATGACTCTGTCATTGTCCATGTGGGTGTAAATGACCTGAGACACACCTCCCTAGACTACATGAAAAAAGACATGGTGGAGCTCTCGGATTATGTGGCCCAGGCAGGTATGACACTAGCCCTGAGCAGTATCCTACCATCATCCAGAATGATACCGCAGTACAAACAAAAAATTATTGAATTCAACAATTGGCTAAGTTTCTGGTGTTATTCTAAGGGGATCCAGTATCTGTCTGCTTGGGATGACATGATTGAGAGACCTCAATGCTTTACCAGAGATGGCCTGTATCTGTCACCTCTGGGTTTCCGGGTACTGACTAAGGCTCTTCCCACCCCTATAGTGCCTTTTTTTAGGTGATGTTCCAAAGACCAAATTACCACTGTAACAGCTATAAATAAATGCAATCTGAGGGTCATGCTGCTCAGTGCTAGAAGTCTAAATCTCAAGATCCACTCACTTAAAGCACTCCTCAAAATGGAGAACATCGACACTTGTGCTGTAACAGAGACCTGGTTTAAAGCAGCAGAAAGCACCCCTGCGCTACCAGGCTATAACTCCTTCCACACCTTTCGGCCTTGAAAAATGGACCAAAGCTTTTTATTTCTTGTCAAAGAGACATCAGAAGTTTGCATAATGCAGCTATAACCAGGGAAGCAGGAGGTATAAAAAAAAACGGCGGCCGTAAGATTATTACTAAATAATTTTTATATGGTTTGTTAGGGGTCAGTGTCTGTCAAAGTGCAAAGTAGCCATCATATTTATGTGACTTTATAGTCAGAGGTGGTACACCCTGTCAGAAGAGGTACATTCCACCAGGACCATATGTATGACTTTTTTGCCTAAGTACCTTATTAAAAGTTCCTGAACATTTTACTATAACTTGCCTTAAATTAACTAACACTTGGCCTCTTATACTTAGCAAGCATGGCCAGCATTTCAAAGACTACTGTCTGGCACTATGCCCAGTTTCCATGTGGAGGAATGAGACAATTTCTTGTAAGGCAAGGTGAAACTAATGCCTGGAATATATGTGCATTAAGCCCTCACTAGTAAAAAAGCAAACAAATAACTTTAATTTCACCTGTTAGTGTAATATTTCTGCTACTGCTTATGGGACATATAGACTCTATCTACAGACAAGGACATTCTCCTGGCAGGTAAACCTGGATTGAGGTGCAGTGAAATCCTTGGAGTAAAAAGGCATTCTTGAATGTGTTTTTACCCAAATATATTAATGAAAGTCCCTGAAATTTCACGGCTTCTTAAATATTGCTATAAGCCAAAGTTTCAGAAGGCTTTTTGTCACATACTGGCAATATTCCCAATTTCCACCAGGTAGCTGTTTGACCATAACTTCTAGGGTTGGGTGAAATTACTGTCCAGAATATATGTTCAGCAAGTTCACATTAGACGAGAAACAAAATGTCAATTTTATTTCACCAGCCAAGGCAAAATTTATGTTACTGCTTACTTCTGTCTCTTCTACTGGCAAAGGTACTGTGTTAACATGTAAATCGTGATTGAGATGCAGTGAAACCCATGAGGAGAGACTGGAATTCTTGACTGTGATTTACACCCAAGTATCATATTAAAATTACCTACTTTTTGTTGTAAACTGTTTTAAGGGGTCTGACTTGGGGCATCTTACATACATCTAACAAATTCAACATTTCAGAGGACATTTGTTGTCTCAGATAGGCATCACACCCAGTTTCTGTCTCAGGCTATTTGGCCATTGCTTGCAAGGCAGGGTGAAACTAATGCTCAGAATACATGTACATGATGTTTGATTATATTAGGAGCAAAAACATTATTTCACCAGTAACGGCAGCATTTCCATTAATGAACATAGAGTGAAGCCTGTGTTCTGTACACTTACAAAGGCAGCCTGTGCCATGTAAATCAGAACTGAGATACAGTGCAATCGTTGAGGTTAGAATTATATCCTTGGTGTGTTTTTGTATACATTATTGTATTAGAATTGTCAGGTTGTAAAATACTGGCTATATTACTTATAAATAACTGGCCCAATATTAGTTACCCTAAGGAATTTTACAATAATTTTTTCTATTGTTGTTACAGTCTGGCAACACTCCTAGTTTCCACCAGGGAACTGTGTGACCATTGTTCACAAGTTGAGCTGAATGTTATGTCCAGAAAATATATATGCTCTAAGAACCCAGCCACTGGGGATGTATAAGCCAGTGCATTTCTTCATGCCGGTCCCAAGCCCGGATAAATGGGGAGGGTTGTGTCAGGAAGGGCATCTGGTGTAAAACATCTGCCAAATGAGACATGCGGAAACCAATACAGATTTACATATCGGATCGGTCGAGGCCCGGGTTAACAATGACCGCCACCAATACTGTTAGCCAACAGGGTGGTGGCGGAAATTGGGCTACTGTTGGCTGAAGGAGGAGAAGGAGAAGAAGAGGGGGAAGGCATGCCTGAAGGCAGGAAGAGAGGAGAAAGGTTAGGAGTGTGGTAGTGAGGGTAGGAACTTTGAATGTTGGCAGCATGACTGGTATAGGGAGAGAGCTGGCTGATATGATGGACAGAAGGAAAATTGATATATTGTGTGTACAAGAGACCAGGTGGAAGGGAAGTAAGGACAGATGTATTGGAGGTGGGTTCAAATTGTTCTATCATGGTGTGGATGGGAGGAGAAATGGGGTAGGGGTTATCCTGAAGGAACGGTATACCAAGAGTGTTTTAGAGGTGAAAAGAGTGTCGGATAGAGTGATGTTTATGAAGCTGGAAATTGATGGTGTAATGATGAATGTTGTTAGTGCATATGCTCCGCAAGTTGGGTGTGCGATGGATGAGAAAGAAACATTTTGGAGTGAGTTGGATGAAGTGGTGATGACTGTACCCAAGGGTGAGAGAGTGGTGAGTAGAAACAGCATGTTGGTGAAGGGAACAGAGGGGATGAGGAAGTGATGGGTAGGTATGGTGTTAAGGAAAGGAATGCAGAAGGTCAGATGGCATTGGATTTTGCAAAAAGGATGGACATGGCTGTGGTGAATATGTATTTTAACAAGAGGGAGAGCATAGGGTGACATACAAGAGTGGAGGGAGATGTACACAGGTGGATTATATCCTATGTTGGAGGGCTAGTTTGAAGGAGATTGGAGACTGTAAAGTGGTGACGGGGAAAGTGTAGTTAGGCAGCATAGAATGGTGGTCTGTAGAATGACACTGGTGATGAAGAAGAGGAGGAGGAGTGTGAGGGCACACCGAGGATCAAATGGCCTATGTTGGAGGGCTAGTTTGAAGGAGATTGGAGACTGTAAAGTGGTGACAGGGAAAGTGTAGTTAGGCAGCATAGAATGGTGGTCTGTAGAATGACACTGGTGATGAAGAAGAGGAGGAGGAGTGTGAGGGCACACCGAGGATCAAATGGTGGAAATTAAAAAAGGGTGGTTGTGAGGTGGAGTTCAGGGAAGAGTTAAGACAGGCACTGGGTGGCAGTGAAGTGTTACTGAATAGCTAGGTAACTACAGCAGAGCTAATAAGGGAGACTGCTAGAAAGGTGCTTGGTATGACATCTGGACAGAGGAAGGGGGACAAGGAGACCTGGTGATGGAATGAAGAAGTATAGGAGAGTATACAGAGAAAGAGGTTGGCAAAGAAGAAGTGGGATTGTCAGAGAGATGAAGAAAGTAGACAGGAATATAAGCAGATGAGGTGCATGGCAAAGAGAGAGGTGGTGAAGGCTAAGGATAAGGCATATGAAGAGTTGTATGAAAGGTTGGACACTAAGGAGGGAGAAAAGGACCTGTACCGATTGGCTAGACAGAGGGACCGAGCTAGGAAAGATGTGCAACAGGTAAAGGTGATAAAGGATAATGAGGGAAACATACTCACTAGCGAGGAGAGTGTGTTGAACAGATGGAAGGAGTACCTTGAGGGGCTGATGAATGAAGAGAATGAGAGAATGAGAGAGAGAGAGAGAGAGAGAGAAGGCTGGATGATGTGGGGATAGTGAATCATGATGTGCAGTGGATTAGCAAGGTGGAAGTAAGGATAGCTATGAAGAGGATGAAGAATGGAAAGGCTGTTGGTCCAGATAACATACCTGTGGAAGCTTGGAGGTGTTTAGGAGAAATGGCAGTGGAATTTCTAACCAGATTGTTTAATGAAATCTTGGAAAGTGAGAGGATGCCTGAGGAGTGGAGAAAAAGTGTTTTGGCATCGATTTTTAAAAATAAGGGTGATGTGCAGAGCTGTAGTAACTACAGAGGGATTAAATTGATCAGTCACAGCATGAAGTTATGGGAAAGAGTAGTGGAAGCTAGGTTAAGAAGGGAGGTGATGATTAGTGATCAGCAGTATCGTTTCATGCCAGGAAAGAGCAATACAGATGCAATGTTTTCTCTGAGTGTGTTGATGGAGAAGTACAGAGAAGGTCAGAAGGAGTTGCATTGTGTCTTTGTGGACTTAGAGAAAGGATATGACAGGGTGCCTAGAGAGGAGTTGTGGTATCGTATGAGGAAGTTGGGAGTGGCAGAGAAGTATGTAAGAGTGGTACAGGATATGTACAAGGGTAGTGTGACAGGAGTGACAGATGCGTTTAAGGTGGAGGTGGGATTACATCAAGGATCAGCTCTGAGCCCTTTCTTATTTGCACTGGTGATGGATAGGTTGACAGACAAGATCAGACAGGAGTCCCCGTGGACTATGATGTTTGCAGATGACATAGTGATATCTAGTGAGAGTAGGGAACAGGTGGATGAGACCCTGGAGAGGTGGAGATATGCTCTTTTACCCCAACAGCATCACAACTGGGTATTTGGTGAGTGAGGAGTAGAATATGCATACAGCGTTATTTACACTTCTCGATAAAAGCATGAATTTCTGGATTCAGTGTACGATGATGTTGAAAAGCTAAAGGAAAATCATCATTCATTCTTGAGATTTTGATGAAGCACGTTATGAAACTTGAAAAGGTTATGAGAAATAGTCATTGACATATAGGTACCAGAGATATTAATTCATTGCCACATTGTCTGACATTTTGCATTATACTCAGCTTCCAAGGTGAGTAATGTCAATCCTTTGCACAGTGTGCTGAGTACAATACTGATCTAGTATACTTCTGAAGTCATATTTATTTCCCCCAAAATATTGACTTTTTTCCCATTGGACTTATGACCCCTCCCCCAAGTTTAGAGTCATGGGTAATAAACTACCTTACATGAAGATAAAGTTGTAGTGTGTCTTCACAGCTGTAACCACCAGCTGAGTGCATTTTGTAAAAAAGGATAATGACATATTCTTCAAATAAAACATGCTGCAATTCCTCATACAGTTTCGGAGACATGATCCTAGAACCATATATCTTGTGTAGCCATTTGACTGCTGCTTATTTCCCTATTCAGTTCACAAAAATGTTTAATTTGCCTTTTTCGGGCTGAAAAATTATGTATCTGAATCATATCATAATTGCTTCCCATAAAGTAAGAACCAAAAATAATACCCCTTTCTAGGAAAAACTGGTATTTCTTGTCATTTTATATCTTATAGCAAAATATGCATATTCTATATGTTCTGGTGGCATGCACACATTTTAGATACTGTTATCTAGTTTCCTAAAGGCTACTAAGTTGTCCAAAACAAAATAGTACTAGGTTTATTGAGAGTTATCCTAAAAATTTCATAAAAATATCTTGAAGAAGTATACAGACATTGTCATTCAAACATAAGGTGGAATTCAGGTTAGAGAATCCTTTGTAAATTGATTGGCTACAATATTCACAAAGCTGTGACCTGAAAAGAAGTATGTAGTTTTCCATACCCTTCAGAGTACAATAAACAAAGTCTATGAAAAATATAAATATATGATGTTGTGGTTTAAGACCTGAAAAGAGTATGGTGAGGATACAAAAACAATTATTACTTCCAGTGCTATGTGGGCGCCACTGTAGTGTCGAATAGTACACTGTGATAATCTGAGATTCAGAGATATGATCAAGCAGCACTGAGCAAAATTTCATTAGCTGCTCATTATCATGTCTCTGAATCGAACACTGCTCTGTTAGACCTAACTGCATCAATGCCCTTCTGCCAGCCCATGTAATGCACTGCACCGACACCTTCAAGTGCTCCCCCCACAAACATGCACATACACACACAAACACACATCCAGGCAGCTGCAATTTTGCTCCACAATTTGATGGAGACAAATACATACACACAAACACTCGCACACACATGGCCTTGCAGTATTTACCGACTGTGGTGTTAACAACTCTGATCCTTCCTTTGAAGTGAAGGGGTTACGCCATCAAAAGGCGATGTACTCTTTTTCTACTTTTCTCTCCAATTAGTGAAGTAGAGCTTTTCTATTAAGATGCTGGCAACATTTCTGGGGTAGAGCACATGACTCTTTAGCTCTATCCATGCCCTTAGACTCACTCCTTCAGTGGAACAACTGTTTGTGTTACAGGCTGGTACCTTCATACAGCTGTGGAGGTACACCAGTTTCTGAATAGATTAAGTTTAATGCACTGTGCAGTCCTGCTGCAAATAAGATTGTGATGTGCGTTAGTCATTCCTGAGTCCTGTGTGTTTTATTATAAAAGTAATGTTATTGCTTGTATATGTTGGCATAAAATTACATAAAAAAGATTGTTTTTCATTAAAATTCAAAATGCAGCTTATCTGTTATCTTTCTGGGTAGGAGAAAAGTCTAAAAGTGTTTTGTAGAAATGTCAGCAACATTCCTTGACAATTCATGAAAAAACTCTGAACCATTTTGTTGACACATACTTTTATATGCAAACACTGAGCATGGAGAAAAAGTTAATAGAGAGCGTTGGTTGTAAGAGCAACCCTGCAGTACTTAACAAGTTACTTCCCTTAGTCTGAACACTATCTTTTTCATCACAAACCTACCATGTCCTTCAGACAGGACACATCCAATGTCCTCAGTCTTAGTGTCACTGAGTACCCTGTGCAGGTCTTACTGTAACCACCTGTGAGTAACCAATTCAAAGGTCTTTGTGAAATCTGGATAGACCATGTTTACTAGTACTCCTGTATCACATTCTCTTGTGGGGCAGTTATTAAACAAGGTCAGATTCTAAAGCATTTCTTTTCAAGCTGCATATCTGATGTGCGACAGTCAGAGATTGCTAAAATTTAGAAAGCATGATGGATTTGCACAAAATAAATAATCCTTAAATATGTTGACTTTCTGAAAGCTCCCAGTGGTGTCTCCAAAGACAGCAGTGATATATTTTCATGTCCTAGATTAAAAATGTTTTGGACTTGTAAATGAAACCTTTATCCTCACACGCACATACATACATGGACACCATATAATCCCTGAAAGTTGTTTGGCCTGATTTAGAAAAGATGCCATATTGAACTTGGTAATTAATCATCTACACAAACAGCAATATTATAGTTTATTTAGTTCACACTCACTTTTGGAACTTTTTATATTACAAACCACTTAGCTTAGCTTCAAAAGGTGGGCTCATTTAGTCTCAAAGCTTAAATAAGCTGCTTTTCAAACTCAGCATTAGCCTAATAAATAGAATTATATTGTCTCTTTGTCCATGTTTTAATAAAACAAAGGCATTATCACATCAGTGTGTTTAAATTACATTTTAATGGATTCAAAACATTTAAGACCGTAGAAAATTGTTACCTGGGCGAGTATTTCATAATGTGTGTGCATACAATTCTATTATCTTTAGGCAAAATTTCGCTTTGCTGCATATGGACATGTGATTTTAGAAATTTATATTTATGAAAACATAGCCATTTTCATAATAGCATTTTAATGCCAGGAGCACAAGTGAGAAACCCACCCCAGCTAAGTAACCATAGCAGATGGCAAGGGATTGTTAGCAAGGGACCTTAATGGTAAAAGTAAAGTGAGAATTCCAAGGTGAAGTATAAGCTATAAGCTAAACTGTGTTTTTCGAAGCTGCTCCATTGACATCAGAGGATTAATGACAGGGGTTTATGGGAAAGAATGTTCAGTTACATCGCTTAATACTAGTTTTCCATCTGTCAGTTACTAACTGCTAGGGATTCACTCAGTTTTATGTCAATGTTAAAGAGTTTCCTCAGAGAATGTTCTCGTCACATAGGTTCTCTAAACCACAGGTTAAATGCAAGGCCAAGCTGACTACTACATAGCAGTATTCTCTGCCTAAGTTTCAAAAGACAGCCCTCCCCCACATCCTGCCTTTCAGCTCATGTAAACTGAGTTTAAGCTCATATTTTAAGTTCCAACAACTCAAAATTCACTTATGTCTGAGAACCGTCTTGACATTTCAAGTTTTATATACTTTTTACCATACAAGGATATGCTTTGGGATAAGGGCTGTTTCCTGTGGGAGTGTTTCAGTCTGTAGCCAGTTTTCAGTCTAAGCCATCTCTATCTGTCCCTCATTCCCTGTTGTTCACATTCCTGTTTCACTATTCCCCTAATGTGTTCTACTGTTCATTTTCCATTTTTTATATGAAGTCCTGGGATTGGGTCAGGTATTCACAAACAGAACACACAGAGTCACACCACAAGAAGTATATTATTTTAAATGAACACCAATAACCTCATCAGAACCTGTAGATAAATGCAACGTAACCATATTTAAACGTGTACAAGTATAAAGAGAATGATTTTTTTATCATTGGGTCAGATATTCTCAAAGCTGTGAGGGTGTGAAAATAGCACTCTACTAAGCTTTAAAGGAAGGTCTGAGACTATCTTTCATTAAGTATTTTAACAATAGTAAACACTGCTTGTTTTGACCAGTTTCCATACATTCAGCCCCTTTGCTCTTTCATATATTTATAACATCCAGCACTTTTCTCTGCTGGACTATCTATTACAAATTGATTGTGTGTTTTTCTAAAAGAAAAACAAAAAGTGTATACAGATAGAACATGAAATATAACAAAACAGGAAATGATAATACATGATATCATGGCAAAAAATCAGCTGTAGATTAAGACTAGTATAATTATAAAGTTAGTGGGGGGAATATAACGGCTAAAAACTACAAAAAAGACTAGTAATTATTTGCTGCACCCACACGCACACACATATAAATATAAATAAAGGGGTCTACTTTACATACACAAAATTATGACCATAAAACCAAGCCTAGAATGCCGAAACTTCACATGAATGAATGATCACAAAGCCGAACTGTTTCCCAGGGTAAGTAACCACTGTGTCAAACAATTCAACAAAAAGCACACCACGCCATCTACAACCTACCCAGGTGGGTGGTTGCGCCACCCACATCCTTCCTAACTAAATATATCAACTCTAGGATCACACTACAGTGGGGAAAAGGGTAGATCTCCCCTTGCTGGCCCTGTGGTTACTTGCCCTTGGAAACAATTATGATCATTTGTTCATTTGAAGTTTCAGCGTTCTCGACTCGGTTATGTGAAATTTCAGGTATGAAAAGTAGACCCAAATAAAGATATACATATATAAATAAAGAAAAAAAAAAAAATAATATAATTTTAATTAATTTTATATAATTTTTTATTTTTTTATTTTATAATATTTTTTTAAATCATTATCCAATTAAAAAAAAACCCAAAGTGAAAAAATGAGCAATTTGTTTAGGCCCCAACCATAGAAAATCAACTGCCAACATTACACATTTCAGGTAAGAAAAAAAAAAAACAATGTCAAAAAAATTTTTTGTCTTTGTAAAAAACCCCTAAAATTTTTTATGGGGGCCCCCCCTTTTTTTTTTCCCAAAATTAAAAAAAAAATTCTCTAAGAGTTTTTGAGAGTATTTTTTTTATTTTCTTTTTTTAAACCTTTTCGGTAAAAAAAAAGGCTTTTTTGACCT